>NC_069500.1:139189329-139446829 GCF_027579735.1 Bombina bombina
TGTCCTTAAAGGGTTAAGAACATTGATCATTGGGTATATTTAGATATGCAATAGCAGCATCTGAGATGAATTTGATGTCTAATGTAGTCTGACATTAAACATATGTTCAATACAGATATGTTTACAGAATCCCCTTGATTCAATCAAGCATTTTCTGGTGTAATGACTGCTCTATTCTTCACAATTTAAAGTTGATTAATGTTAAAATTCTAGACAGATGTGATTTAGTGATATCCAAAATGTGTTTAATAATATATATCTATATCATTCATAGAGAGAGTTGGTGTGGGAAGCCCACAGGAATCCAGCAGTGACATAGAGCCGCCTTTGCGGTCTCCTGGTAAGTCCATTGACTCATTTATATGTAATTGAAGGTGTATTGCTAATCAATATTATGATCATGATTCCGATGAAGCATAACATTATAACAAAACATAGAATGTATCTTCTGTTTATATATTTATTTTTTATATTGAGCGATTAATAATTTCTACTTTATTAGTCTACACATTTGTTATTCATAAGATGTCTAACATATGTTTTTTTCTATTTGTTTTTTTGACAACAGTCATCAAGTGATACACACATGAGAAAATGTTAAATGTTCTATGTACTATGCTTTTATGAATTTAACATTAAGACAAACAATACATTAATATTCTGATTTATTGACAATAACAAATCTATTGTCATTTGTATGCTCCATCAAAATGATGTAAATCATAACTTTGTGTGTGTATATCTTTAATGCAACATTGATGTGCGTATTTGAGCAACAGTAACATATGTTATAATATCTGATCTTAAGGTGTACACAACATGTTATGTTTTACAGAGATTGATGTCACATGTGGGATGGAGGAGGAAGAGGCTGCCTTGGAGTCTGATGGTATGTGAAATATATCTATCATGTTTCCAACATGTTTCTTAGTTTGAAATCATTTTATTGAAGACATTCAAAGTCAACAGCTTTTTCCCTTTAAAAAGGAATATTATTTGTCTGTTCAAATACACTACTGCCCCCTTTCTATATCAGGCAGCATGAAAATCTGCTTGTATATATTTTTTTAAGAATATATAATTCATGCCATCATTATGTCACATGCATATTCCATGCCAAAACACAATAATAAGTTTCACATTGTACAGACAGTCATTGAGATTCATCTGAGTGCCTATATAGATACCATATCCTCATTTCAGAATAGTTTACAGATTCAAACACACTTCGAAGTATATTGAAAACATAATCAATTTGAAATGCGTTGATTTGATGTCAGGATGTATGAGATGTTAATATATTTTCTTTACATTTTCAGATGGATCCACCACTTCTGGTCATCTGGATTCCGCCCCTGCCCAGTCACAGACCCCTCCCCGTGCACACACCCCTGACCATGGCCACACCTCTGCACACACCCAGAGCACTTCCCATCACCAAACTCATGTCCATGCCCCGACCACTGCCAGCCCTTCCCATATTTCATATCCTGTCCCTCCCAAAAAACGCCCATACACCCCCCTTCGCCGCTCTCCCCGTATTCTGGCCCGTACAGCTGTCCAGACCCAAACTCCCCACTCCCCAGCTGTACGGCCTACCCTGGAGCAGCAGCTCACCACTCCCCAAGCCATTCCCATCCCTCCCCAAGCCATTCCCATCCCTCCCCAAGCCATTCCCATCCCTCCCCAAGCCAATCCCATCCCTCACCCCTGTTTAAACCTTCATTGTCCTGGGTGTCAGATTGTCCTTCCCAGGCACAGCTGTAAGTATCATTCTAAATACACTTTATAAGATACTTAAAGGTACAGTGAAGTTAAATTGGTTAAATTGTGATTCAAATCCAGCATGCAATGTTAAGCCAATGTATAATAGAATACTCTTATGAATTATTCGTCATTCTCTTGATATATTTATGGAAAACAACTTATTCATATAATTAGTTTAAACAATAAAATAAATGTGGCCATCATTTCTTTATTGTTGGATGAATGTATCCATCAACCAGCATGCACAAACAAAGTTCATCAACAAATATTGGCTTCCATAAAAACCAACATTCTTGCATTCAAAATATAGCTTGACAATTAAAACATATAATGAATATGTGCAATTTCTAAAGATTTGTCATGTCATGCTCTATCTGAATCAGTCCATTAAATATTTAGGTTCATTGTCCCTTTAATTGGATATCACTACATATACCAAACACCACTACTTGGATCCAAAATTTTATGTCCAAATGTGGATACATTATCTCTTGTCTAACCCAGTGGGAATTTAATTTCTTCTGGTTGCTATGTTTACACAGCTTGTCCTCAATGCCAAAATGTTTAAGGATAGGTGTGCCTACCACAGTCTAAATTGAATTTTTAAATTGCTGATGTAAGTACAATGTAAATCCTTTAACAAGATTTGATACACTCAAGCTGTATAAGTGGATCATCTAAAAACAATTAAAGGGGACAACATGTTTGAGTAACATGAGCCTTTAATGATTTCTGTCTGTCTGAATAACCTAATTCATGTGTAAAGAATATATGAAAAATAATTTATGTAAATAATTATTTTTCTTTATGATGACAATGTATGTATTAAAATATTTTATTCTGTTGTGTAATTATCCTTAATATTTAATTTTATTTTATTTTAGGCTGTGACTCAGCATGGCTCATGCTAGAAGGGATAGCAAGAGTAGAGCAGGCCGTGTTGAGGAACGCAGATGTCCTGAGAGGGATGAACAACACCATGCAGGCCCAGCTCCGGATTCAGGACTTGACTCTGCGTGAAATTATGCAATTACGTTCAAGGCCTGAATCTGGAGCTGGACATGCACAGGACAATGAAGATGATGACCAGTAAGTGGAGGATCTGGATATGCTCCATGGTGGCAGATAATAATCCTCCGTCCACATGTTGAATTAGTATTTATATTGTTGCCATTTGGCCTTTTTATCAGTTTATTGTTGTGCCTGTTGCACTCTTTTACCTTGTCATGTGTCTCCAATGAGGCTATGCTGGCCCTTGGCAACTCTCTTCATGGACTGTGATGCACTGTGTTACCTTGCCATGTGTCTCCAATGGGGCTATGGTGGCCCTTGGCAACTCTCTTCATGGACTGTGATGCACTGTGTTACCTTGCCATGTGTCTCCAATGGGGCTATGCTGGCCCTTGGCAACTCTCTTCATGGACTGTGATGCACTGTGTTACCTTGCCATGTGTCTCCAATGGGGCTATGCTGGCCCTTGGCAACTCTCTTCATGGACTGTGATGCACTGTGTTACCTTGCCATGTGTCTCCAATGGGGCTATGCTGGCCCTTGGCAACTCTCTTCATGGACTGTGATGCACTGTGTTACCTTGCCATGTGTCTCCAATGGGGCTATGCTGGCCCTTGGCAACTCTCTTCATGGACTGTGATGCACTGTGTTACCTTGCCATGTGTCTCCAATGGGGCTATGCTGGCCCTTGGCAACTCTCTTCATGGACTGTGATGCACTGTGTTACCTTGCCATGTGTCTCCAATGGGGCTATGCTGGCCCTTGGCAACTCTCTTCATGGACTGTGATGCACTGTGTTACCTTGCCATGTGTCTCCAATGGGGCTATGCTGGCCCTTGGCAACTCTCTTCATGGACTGTGATGCACTGTGTTACCTTGCCATGTGTCTCCAATGGGGCTATGCTGGCCCTTGGCAACTCTCTTCATGGACTGTGATGCACTGTGTTACCTTGCCATGTGTCTCCAATGGGGCTATGGTGGCCCTTGGCAACTCTCTTCATGGACTGTGATGCACTGTGTTACCTTGCCATGTGTCTCCAATGGGGCTATGCTGGCCCTTGGCAACTCTCTTCATGGACTGTGATGCACTGTGTTACCTTGCCATGTGTCTCCAATGGGGCTATGGTGGCCCTTGGCAACTCTCTTCATGGACTGTGATGCACTGTGTTACCTTGCCATGTGTCTCCAATGGGGCTATGGTGGCCCTTGGCAACTCTCTTCATGGACTGTGATGCACTGTGTTACCTTGTCATATGGCTCATATATTCCTTATTTTTACAAGATTATTTATAAACGTTGTGTATGTTTTCTTACATACTAATAAAATACATTTTATTTCACAAATCTTTGTCCTCATTCTTCCTGTTATTTTTTGAAAGCTCTAGTTTATGTTGTTTATCCTTAAAGGGACCTAACAAATATATTTGTTATAATGAAATCATATATGTAAGACAATAGTAAATGACTTTAAGATTAACATCTCCAATGTAATCTTATTATTTGTGTTTATATTATTTTCTCTTAGCTCTATCATTGCCTGATTATGATTAGCAGAGTAATTTCTTTATATATGTATATATATTTTTGTATTTGTGTATATATGTATATTTAAATGTTCAGATCCATGTGTGTATTTATAAACTCTGCATGAATTGATGCACCTTTACCAAATGATCTGAGTATTGATACAATGATATAATCCCTGTAAAGTGTTAATTTTATTTAAATAGTATTGACTATGTGTATGCTCTTTTTAAAAACAAAATAATGTCCCTTTAAGTGATGTTGATCACTATTGTAAATGAATGTATTTCCATTTGTAAAGCGTTTTTGTCCTTTTTACAAGAACAAGGACATATAGTTTTATTAATAAACAATCTTATTGTAATGTTGACAGCACCTGTATTTCATTTTCAAATCTATATTATTGTCAAAGTGTAACCAAATCAATCTCTGTGTGTAATGCAAATAATGTAGATGATGAATATTAGTTAACTAATATGTTAACAAAATACATCTCCTCCCATATATGGCTATCGGTAGGCTGACAATAATTAAACTTGAATAAATGACACGTTTAATCAATACATGTATAACTATTGTTATTCAACAACAATCCAAACATATCTTAAAACATCAATGGCATATGTATTTCTCATGTGTATCTTTTAAATGTTAAAGATATACACCATAGCTATAGTTCAAGGGACAGTCAAGTCCGAAAAGATGATTCATGATTTGGTGACATTCCTAGATAGCAATCTACACACATACTAGTTCCTAAAATATAAATACGTTTCTTAGTGATATTCCAAGATGTCACTGAGTCCTTGTATTGTCTGCGTTTTTTCAGCGATCTCGGATGCGCCATGTTGCTTAAGACGTCACCTGCCAGGCTGTCCAATGATTCCTTGTATTGACTGACGTTCTTACGTGATCAGGAATATGCCTTTTATTGGATTGCGTTTTGACGCGATCAAGGATGCGCCTTTTTTTTTGTGTGCGTTCTTACGTGATCAATAATGTGCCTTTCATTGGATGGCGTTCTTACGTGATCAAGGAAGCGCCATGTTAAGACGGAACATGTAAAGGTAAAAAAACGTGTGATTGGATTGCGTAGTCCCGCAATATTTGTGCACGTTAAAAACGTTTGTGACTGCATGCAATTTTACAAAGCTTGCGAATATGTATTATTTGCATCATGTTACATTGTTGACCCGTAGCTGATAAAGACCAACACATTCTCTTTTGCTGGATGTCTGGTTGAATCAACGAACGAAAGCAAAATGTTTTCATGCATAGGATATTTATAGGCAAGTGCAAATCTCTCCAGTCCATGTTTAATATGTTTGTCAACAATGTTCCTTTTTCTGAAAAATTACTGTTGTGTTTAATGTTGAACATATCTAATTAATAAATATGCGCTATTGTGTTTGAATAAAGTAATCAATATGCATTTATCATATGCTAAATATATGATGCTGACTTCTTCTAAATGTAATTTCGTTGTATATTTTATGAAAGGTTCATTAGACACTCACATTATAAATAAAAATATTTGATTTTGTCTCTAGTTAGATAGTCCATTGTTTAACCAATCGGTTTATTTTGTCTTGTGTTGTAATAAAATGTAAGTAATTTTCTTAATCCTCGCAAAGCCAATGAGTTTCATGTGAGTACCATCTCCAGCTTTGTCCAGTTTGTGTAAAGGGTCTTTTCATATGTTAATGATGGGGTATTGTGTTGTTTTACGGTTGTAATGGGGGTTCATCTATATTTTCAATATAGCTAACCCTATTTTATTTTCAAGTGTTTGAAGCTTTTTAATATTGATATCAGTATATGTTAATCTTGTTGTTTGTAGTAGTGTCTATTACATACAGTTATGTAAAAAATATAGGATACTGTCCCTTGAATGCAAATGTTGTTTTTTGTATCATGTATGAGATCCACATAGTTTAATCTTCAAATTTATTTTTGTTAGCATATTTCCCCCCCCCCCCCCACTCCTAAAAGGACTTTAAACCATATTCATTGTTAAAAAAAAATTCTTTACAATAAAATATTAACACAATAATGTCTCTTAAAGAAAATAGACTTTATTTAACACGTCAATATAAATGTTATTTAAATTTTTTTTTTTTTACAAAGTACATGTAGATATACCAACAAGCTTAAAATATGTGTTAGCATATGTAATGTTGTTAAAGGGACAGTTTAGAAAAAAAAATTTAAAAACATTATTCGAAAAGTCAATTCTGTAATATCAAGGATATCAAATGTTTATCAACAATTGAACATTTGTCTGGGTTTATTTACATTTGCTCTCTAAACCTATGAGGTTGGTGTGCTCATTTCTTAAATCTTGAAGAGTGCTTGTAATCATTATACAATTTGAGCACTAGAGGGCATTTGGATAGCATTTGTATATGTAAAACCTTGTGCTCATACAGCATATTATTGACCATGTATTTATCATTGATATCTAAAATGTTGTTATGTCAGAACAACAAATAAGTGGTCATTTTTCATAGTCATAGATACAAGGGTAAGCACATAAGTCACACATGTATTTCTCCATGTTTTGTTGTTTCAAACTTTATAATGCGTAATACAGTGTTTTCTTTGTAATCAATAATTTTCTGACTGTCCCTTTAAGCTGTGTTATTGGCATTCAAACAGTAATATGCCATCATGGATAATTGTTATGGTAATTTAGTTAGCGATTCGGGAAACAGTTTGGACATCACATCACAGAAACCAATCAATATCATGAACAAGGATAGGTATGTGATGATGTGGTTTTCACACACTTATAACCCACACTCTGCAAAGAATCTTCCTCCATGGACCCGGTCCCATAGAAGTCGATTATATACAGAGTGTGGTCCACAAGTGTATGAAAACCACATCATCACATACCTATCCATTACACAAAAAAAATATTTGAAGATGGAAAAAAATACTTACTTCCTCTTCCTTCCCCTCTTCCCACGGGGCTGAGGCTCTGGGAGAGGCAACTGCCGACTCCGAAGAGTCCTCCTTGGAGCTGTTGTGGGAGGAGTGGAAGGAAGAGTACTGGGACGACCAAGGTGAGGAGTAGATGGCTGAGGAGGAGGAGAAGATGGATGAGGAGGAGAAGATGGCTGAGGAGGAGGAGGAGTAGATGGCTGAGGAGGAGGAGGAGTAGATGGCTGAGGAGGAGGATGACATGGGCCGGCAGGAGGAGATGGCCCAGCAGCAAGAGGCCCAGCAACAAGAGGCCCAGCAACAGGAGGTAGACCAGCATGCGCCTCCCGGAAAAATGTGAACATTTCCTGATGTATAGTGATTATTTCATTTTGGCCTTGAATTATTTGATTCTGCCCATCAAGTATTCTGCGTCGTCCTTCTATGTTTTCTATCCGGGAGGTACGCATCTGGTCTATGTACTCCAGTAGAACCCGCACCTCCGCTATTTCTTCTTGTTGTGCCTGTTGAACCCGTGCACGGCGGGGTGCCCGTGCACGGCGGAGTGCGGGTCTTTGAGGGACCTCGGGTTCCGCGGGTTCCGCGGGTTCAGCGGGATCCTCCTGTGCTTCCGGGGCCTCTTCATCATCTCCCGTGCGCTGTTCGTCACGGGGGGCCTCTTCCCTCCGAAGTGGGAATTCCTCACCACCACTCTCATCCCGGGGAGATGCAGGAGGCTGTGCTGCCTCGTCCCCAGACTCTGTATATAAATAAAATAAAAAAAAATATATATATATATATATTAGCATATTTGCAAATCAAGGTTTAAATGACTTAGCTTACGATACAATTACAAATGCAGAATCATTAATCCACTTTGAAATCTAACAAACAATCAATACGATTTCCGCTTTTTCTAAACCGTGTTTGTGATATCTGGTCAATGTGAATGTTTTTGCGTTTGTTTTCAGTCTGTTTAAATGCACACCTAACCTATAGCCTAGATACTGATGTAACCGCAAAGTAATAGAATGCGTGTAAACAGCGTAATAGCATTAATCTGATCCTTAACACATGAAACCCAATTTTTTATCTTTCATGATTTAGAAGCATACATTTAGTATCAACTTTCGAATGTACTTTTCTTATCTAATTAGCTTCATTCTCTGGATATTCTTTGCTGAAAAGCATATCTAAATATGCTTATAAGATGCTGATTGTTAGCTGAATATAGCTGCCTCCTGTGATTGTTTCACCGTGTGCATGGCTATTTCTTCATTAAAATATATCTCAAGAATGAATCAAATTAGGTAATATAAGTACATTTGAATGTTTTGTCAAATTGTATTCGCTACCTCAATCATGAAAGTAAATGTTTGCGTATAGTGTCCATTGAAATACATTCGTATGTGAAATTATTGTTCAATGAGCTTACCGTCAGATGAGAGTGGCAGGTTCCCGGTATCGATTCCTCCGATACCGACTACTTCCACCTCGGAGATGCTGGGCCGCAACATTTCCTCCCATCTGCAGTACTCCATTTCAAGGGCAGGGCCGCCACCGGTCCCTGCGGCATGTCGGGCCTCCAGGCTTAACTTTTTTTTAAGTTCAAGTTTACAGTCCCGGTACCGATGTTTTATAGAATCCATATCCCGGTTCCGGCCACCCACTGCATTGACTGCATTCCTAATCTCGTTCCAGAGCCTCCTCCTGTCAGTCGGGGTAGTCTTCTGGTGCTGCAGCATCCTATGCCTGGCCATATAGGCCTCTACGAGGGCCTCCTTCTCCTCCATCGTAAACCTCGCCTCCCTAGTCGCCTTGGCCTTCCCCTGTGACGATGCCCTCTGTTTCCCGGACTGTGAAGCCCTACTCTGACCGCCACTGGGCCCAGCCACTTGGTCATCTTGAACCAAGTGGCTGGGTCCACCCACCGCTTCCACCCCCGCTTCCTGCCCCCCTTCCTGCCCTGTTCCTCTCCCCCTCCCTCTACTCCCCCCTCTACCTGTCCCCTGCCTGGCCTCCATCTCCTCCCTAAACTAAACCCCAAATAATCAAACAAAAAGTGAGTGTGATGAAATGAAAGGGGGTCAAAATAAAGAACTAAAAAGACAAAAAAGGTGCTTAAAGTGTGAGGGATGTAAACAAAACAAAGAGGGTAAGGAGTATTTAAATAAACGAAAAGAATAAGACTAAAAGGAGGATATGTAAACTAAATGTAACTAGGGGATGGGTATGGGATGGGTATGGGGTATGGGATAAGAGTAAATGGGATGAAAGGGAATGGGACTACAAGGAATGGGGTATGGAGTGTAGTATGAGGGGGTAGGGGGTATGGAGTGTATGTAGTGTTATTGATAAGTGTATGTATGTATTGAATGTGTTTGCGTGTAAATGTGTTAAGTGTACAGATAAATCACTCGCTCGCTAACTCACACTACTTCTAATTCTCAATAACAAACACTCCCACTAACGCTCACTAACTACCACTAACTGACGCTCACACTAACAACTATCACTAATAACTCCCACTAACTCACTCACGCTCCCACTAACAGACTCTCTCCCACTCCCACTAACTCCCACTAACTCACTGACTCTCTCACGCTAACACTACCAACTAACTCTCTCACGCTAACACTACCAACTGACTCTCTCACGCTAACACTACCAACTGACTCTCTCACGCTAACACTAACTCACTCTCAAAAAATCTCTAACTCTCTATTCTTAAATCTCAAAAGACCCACCAGCAACACAGTCAAAGAAGCCATGCTTGTGTGGTGCTTATATACCCTGTGTAAATGTTTAATGATGTCCCAATTTCCATTGAAATTAGTGTTCAGGTGTGCTTTATTAGCAATTAATATTATTGCAATGTGTATTAGGTGTGTTAATTTGCGCATGCTCATTTAGAGTTGGTATTTGTGGAATGTGTAGAATGCGATGATGTCATAGTGTTCGTTTTCGCTTTCATTGTCCAAAAGTATTCTTTTTAAATGTGAATTTGCGATGGTGTGTTCTTCGTGAAGTGTTGTATATGTATGTTTTTCATAATATATAATGATATTGAATGCGATTTTGTTTCTAGTGTATGTATATATTTTTTAATCCTTGTTGTTATTGTGCGATTTTCCGCATCTTAAAGTATATGCGTATTCCCCGTATAAATAGTATTAAAACTTCCCCCGCTTGTGAATGTGTAATGCTTGTGTGCTTTGTTGATTGATTGTTGTTGTGACATTTGCGGCGTGTTATTGTTGTGCATGATGTGGTATGCGTCATATGACCGAGCTGTGCGTATTCTCGCGAGATCGAGTGTTAGGTGAAAAAAGGCAATTTATTTGATTTCCCATTGATCTCTATGGGAGACTGTCTAACGCGGGCAGGATTACGCGTGTGACATACACGCGTTAGGAGCATCGTTAGATGGTCTTATCTTAACTCTAAATACCGGAGTCAAACAATGACGTGCGTTAGACATAAACACGCGTGGCGTTAACAGCCCATCTACCGCCGAACTCTAAATCTAGCCGTTAGTGTTTAATTTTTTGTAAGTTAGAAAATTGTATTTTAATAATTTAATTTATTTGTATTTTATTGTAATGTTAGTTATTAGTGTAAGGTAGCATAGGTTTTATTTTACAGGTAACTTTGTATTTATTTTAACTTGGTAGCTAGTAAATAGTTAATAACTATTTACTAACTAGTCTACCTAGTTAAAATAAATACAAACTTACCTGTGAAATAAAAATAAAACCTAAGATAGCTACAATATAACTATTAGTTATATTGTAGCTATCTTAGTTTTTTTTTAGGTATTTAGTTTTAAATAGGAATTATTTATTTAAGGTTAATTTAGATTTATTTTAATTATATTTAAGTTAGGGGGTGTTAGGCTTAGGGTTTCTTTAGAGTTAGGGTTAGACTTAGGGTTATGTTAGGGTTAGGATTAGGGGTTAATATATTTATGTAGAGTCAGTGATGTGGGAGGTCAGAGGTTTAGGGGTTAATAATTTATTTAAGTATATTTCGTTGTGGGGTGCTTGCGGTTTAGTGGTTAATAGGTTTATTATAGCGGCGATGTCGGCGGCTGGCAGATTAGGGTTTAATAATCTTTAAATAGTGTTTGTGATGTGGGAGGGCAGTGGTTTAGGGGTTAATAGGTTTATTATAGTGGCGACGATGTCGGGGAATGGCGGAATAGGGGTTAATAATTTTTTTTAGTGGCGCCGATGTCCGGAGTGGCAAATTAGGGGGTAATCATTTTATTATAGTGTTTGCAATGCGGGAGGGCCTCAGTTTAGGGGTTAATAGGTAGTTTATGGGTGTTAGTGTACTTTTTAACACTTTAGTTATGAGTTTTTTGGTGCAGCTTTGTAACGTAAAACTCTTAACTACTGACTTTAGATGGCGGTACGGATCTTGTCAGTATAGGGTGTACCGCTCACTTTTTGGCAAACTCGTAATACCTGCGCTATGGGAGTCGCATTGAAAAAGGACTTTTTTAAAAGTGCAGTACTGATGTTGTGTGACGGCCAAAAAGGTGTGCGGTACACCTATACCTACAAGGCGTTAGGGAAAAAGCAGTGTTATGAAGCATAACAATGCTTTTTCACTCATAACTCAAAACTCGTAATCTAGCTGATAGTTAATAGGAGGTCTAGACTCCTAAAAGCTATAAATAGAAAAATTTCCTTAACAAAGAACAAAAAATGTTCAAATAAAAAATAAGGAGAATTTTTAACAAACTGTCTGATACAGGATCTTTTGAGTCAAAGAAACCTTCATCAGAAGAATAAACTTAAATATGGTGTCAGTCAGAACAAAATTAATTAAATCTTAACAATTTTGAAAAGACCTCGTAAGTTTACTTAAAGGCATAATAGCAGTCATAACCTTTATGATATAAGCAACAACATGTGATGTTTGCAGATGAAATCAAGTACATGAACTGAATATGTAAAAAACATCAAATGTTATTATACATGTTGAAACATTGCTAGCATGAAACATGATAAATAAATGCCACATAATTGAGCTGAAGAAATAACAGCTTAATAATGAAAAGAACACACTTAGCTTTGTAGAATTGTGTTCCAGGGCATCATAGTTTCTACAGTAACATCAGAGTCAGGATCAGAATGAGACATTGCGCAAAATGTAACAAAAAAAGAAAAATAACATTAGGCAAAACATTTGATTTCCACAATTTAACAGTTTCAGTAGAGAAAAAACAAAAGCAGGAATAATAGCTTTTAAAGTTCATGAAAACAGCAAGCAATAGAGGGAGAGGGGGGAAAAACTAAAATTTGGCGCCAAGAATGACGCATTATGCAAACATAAGTTAAAATATTTTGGCGCAAAACTAACACCAGGAAATGACACAACTTGCGTCATAACAAACGCCATTTTGCGCCAAAACAACTAGCGTCAACAAAGACGCGGGAAATTATGAAATTTGCACCCTCAAAGGCGCAACTTTAGCCTAAAACTGACCAAAATGCATAATTGTGTCAAGATAAACCAAAAGACCAGCAATTAGATGATAACTTAAAAGCTATAAATCCAAAGTAACCACTTTTACCATGAAGCTACTTTTGCTGCTGCTATTATTTGTACGTTTTTCATTATAGAGGGTCGGAATATATTTCAGATTCAGCAGAATTCCCTTGCTTATTCTCCACTGTACAACAGGTGACCATTGCTGGTTCTACTATTCCTGTTACTATTACCGTTAGCTCTGACAGATGTTAGTCTGGCTTCCAGCTATATTCTATGGCGTTCTGAACTTCAAAGGTGCAAAATATAAAAATAAATATCAGGAACAAAGCGTGGGACTCCTTGAAGAAATGATAACTTTAAAAATAGCATAAGGAGCATTCCACTTACATGTGTTTTTTTTATGAGTATGTGTCTACATTGCTTTTACATTGCAATGTTTTAAGCATAGAAAATTATACATTTTATTGTAATCCCAGAGTCATGCAAAATATTCTCATAGTTTTACTATTGTGTTAACCCAATAAGAAACATTTAATGACAATAAAAGGAAATTGATAAGTTCATGATGCATAACTTTGACATGAAACTCATTTTACAGGAGACTGTGGTTAGCAATCACTGCTCTTGTAGCTGTTTGTCTATAAAATTAAGAGCTCTGCTCAGAGACTTTTAAGTGTAAATGGATTAGCAAAAAATGTCTCCTAGAAGTCATATTTCAAAAAGAACAACATAAGCCAGATAATGAAACTGGTAAGGACATGGTAGACTGGCATGTGAGATACAACATAAAACATCTTAGGACACAAGTGATTCATTTTTAATAGTAAACTAAAAAACATAATTTATGCTTACCTGATAAATGTATTTATTCCCGGATATGGTGAGTCCACGGAATCATCAATTACTAGTGGGAATATCACTCCTGGCCAGCAGGAGGAGGTAAAGAGCACCACAGCAAAGCTGCTATATATGTTACTTACCTTACCCATAACCTCCAGTCATTCAGCCGAAGGGAAAATGGAAAAAGAAGATATCACAAAGCTGTAGAGGGGCCTGAGGTTTTAGTTAAAAATAACTGTCTTAAAATAAAGGGTGGACCGTGGACTCACCATATCCGGAAAGAAAAAAATTTATCAGGTAAGCATAAATTATGTTTTCTTTCCTAAGATATGATGAGTCCACAGAATCATCAATTACTAGTGGGAACCAATACCCAAGCGCAGAGGACACAGATGATTAGGGAGGGACAAGACAGGTAACCTAAACAGAAAGCACCACTGCATGAAGAACCTTTCTCCCAAAAGAAGCCTAAGCTGAGACAAAATATCAAAATTGGAAAAAGTATGCAGAGAGGACCAAGTTGCAGCCTTGCAAATCTGTTCTACAGAAACTTCCTTCTTGAAAGCCCAAGAAGAAGGGACAGCCCAAGTGAAATGAGCTGAAATTCTCTCAGGAGGCTGCTGTCCAGCAGTCTCATAAACCAAACGCATTATACTACTCAACCAAAGAGAAAGAGAAGTAGCTGAAGCTCTCTGACCTTTATGTTTCCCAGAGAAACAAACAGCAAACTGGCAACAATCCTTAGTCGCCTGTAGATAGAAAATAAAAGCACGCACAACATCAAAGTTGTGCAACAAATGTTCCTTATGAGAAGAAAGAAAAGGACACAGAGAAGGAACAACAATTTTATGATTAATATATCTATCCGAAACCACTTAGGAAGAAAACTAGTACAAATAACCGCCTTAACTGCATGAAAGATAAGGTGAATCCCACTGCAAAACTGAGAGCTCCGAGAGTCTCCAAGCAGAAAAAATAGCAATGAGAAACAAAACCTTCCAAAATAACAACTTAATATCTATGGAAAGTAAAGGCTCAAACAGTGCCTACTGCAAAACTTTAAGAACAAGGGCAAACCCCTAAGGGGGAGCAATCAACTTAAACACAGGCCTGATGTAGACCAGTGCCTGACAAAAAGATTGCACATCTGGCACGTCCACCAGATACTTATGTAGCAAATAAGACAATGCAGAAAACTGACCCTTCAGGGTACTGGCTGACAAACCCTTCTCCAGACCACCCTGGAGAAAGGATAAAAAAATCAGAAAACCCTGGAGAAAGGATAAAAAAAACCTGCTTAGACAAAACTAAGCGTCCATCCTTCAAGCAGTCAGCTTTGGAGATTTAGATGAAGGAAAAGACCAAGAAACAGAAGTCCTTCCTCAGAGGTAGTCTCCAAGGTAGAGAGACGACATTTCCACTAGGTCTGCATACCAGATCCTGCGAGGCTATGCAGGGGCTAATAAAATCACTGCCCCTCTCATCTGAAAATACGAGTAATGACTCATAGAAAGAGAACAGAGGAAAAACATGCAAGACTGAAATCCAAGAAAAACGTCAGACCATCTATCAGGACGGTCTGCGGATCACATGCCCATAAACCGTACCTTCAAAACTTGACGTTCTGTTGAAACGCCCACAAAAGCCAACTCCTGAAATTCCCCATGTGAGGGTATACCTAGAGAACACTTCCGGCTGGAAATTCTCACTCCCCGGGATGAATTATCAGTCTGTTTAGAAGTCTGACTCCCAATTCTCTACCCCTGGAAAGTGGATGACCAACAGCAAATGTGAGCTTCCTCCCACTGAACAATCCAAGTCACCTCCTACATGGCTAAGGAACCCCTAGTTCCTCCCTAATGGTTGATATAAACCCTAGAGGTGATGTTGTCTGACTGGAACCAAGCTAGGGACGACTAAGGTCAAGTCATCAGAGCATTGCAAAATGCTCTCAACTCCAAGATGTTTAAAGAGGAGAGCAGACACTTCTGAGTCCATAATCCCAGACAGCTTACCAGCCCAGCAGGTTGGCATCCGTGTTCACATCACCCAGGAATACCTCCAGAAGCATGCGCCGTAGATAGATACTCCTGAAAAAATACTACGGAAGAAAGTCTCTTGTCATCTGATCTAAATCTATCCTTTAAGACAGATCCGAAAGTTCTCCATGTCATGGAAAATAGCAAAAGGAATGATGCCCATGGAATAACATCATACCAATTCCCTCCATACACAGGGTCACAGAAAAGGGAAGAAATATCAACTGCAGCTAATTCCAAACTCCCAACCTCCTGGTTGCAAGATGGCTAAGCTATCCACCGGCCACTAAAACTTACTGTTGGCCGGACAGAAAACTGCAGAGTGGGGAAAAGGAATAAATCCTTGATTTTCTTACCTCTGAAAGACATCTCCAAGATAAAGAATCAAATAAAGGTCCAAGCATACCTGACCTGGTGTTCCCAGGCGGTCTCCCATCTAGGTACTGACCAGACCTGACCCTGCATAACTTCCGAGATCAAACGAAATCGGGTGCATTCAGGGTATTGTGGAGGTAGTCCCAAATAAATTACCCTTGTGGATAGAACAAGGGAACTCTTCTGCATATTCATTTCCCATCCCCGAAAAAGAAGATTTGGACAAGATCTCTTAAAAGAGAGTTAGCTTGAAGTCAGGATGATACCTAAACTATATATTGTCCAGAAAAACACACTTGCAAAATACCAAGACCTAAAGGTCTGACTGGGATGACGCAAACTAAGAAAACTAGAGAAGATTCTGATTAAGGAAACAATAAATCTCTCAGGTCTAATTTCGTTATGAACAGACCCACTAGAACCAAAGGAGAAAGAATACTACTTTGAAGGACAGAATCTGAAATATATTAGGTAAATACCTATATCCTGTTCCCAAACTGGGACTGGAACTGTCACTCCCAGAGATGAAGACCCTGAATCCCGTTCAAGCAATGCCTCTCATCCTACTTTGATTGCAGATACTCTAGAAAGAGAAATCTGCCCCTGGGAGGAAGACTTAGATTGGACTTTTAAAGGCATGACCCAAACAAAGTCTTATCCTTAAAAGGAGACACTAGAAGCGTGTATTTGGAGGAAACAGAATTGAATCTGCAACTGTAGAACTATAAAGCCATGGCTATACCACTATTACACAGGTAGGCATCTCAGCTGACCATAGTTTTCAGCCACAATGCCTGGCGGCTAGTATAGCAAGTCTAATAAGACAAGACATTGAAATATATTAGGTAAATCCCTATATCCTGTTCCCAAACTGGGACTGGAACTGTCACTCCCAGAGATGAAGACCCGGAATCCAGTTCAAGCAATGCCTCTCATCCTACTTTGATTGCAGATACTCTAGAAAGAGAAATCTGCCCCTGGAAGGAAGAATTAGATTGGACTTTTAAAGGCATGACCCAAACAAAGTCTTATCCTTAAAAGGAGACACTAGAAGCGTGTATTTGGAGGAAACAGAACTGAATCTGCAACTGTAGAACTATAAAGCCTTGGCTGTACCACTAATCCACAGGTAGGCATCTCAGCTGACCATAGTTTTCAGCCACAATGCCCGGCGGCTAGTACAGCATGTCTAATAAGATAAGACATTGCTCTAAAAGAACAATTAAACCTCCAGCTTCTTATCTTTGTCAGAAAGAAAAACTATATTATCTCTGCAGAGATCTAAGTTCTCTGATTAAAAGTAGAAAGTTCCCTTCTACTAAAGACACTATGCATTTCAAGAAAGATAGCGACAGGAAATCCTAAAAAGGACGTGAAACAGGGAGAAATATCCCTAGATTCTCTATAACAATCCTGTGACCATCTCACAGCACATCTAGAACCCCTCCAGAGAGGAAAGAAAAATATAAAACTGATAAAGTTCGCAAAACTCCAAAGGAAAGACAACGATAGGGATCGGTGTCATCCAGTCAGCCAAGACCTCCTGACAATATAAGAGTCTTTGAAGCAAACAAGTGAAGGAGAAATATCCCTAGATTCTCTATAACAATCCTGTGACCATCTCACAGCACATCTAGAACCCCTCCAGAGAGGAAAGAAAAATAAAAAACTGATAAAGTTCGCAAAACTCCAAAGGAAAGACAACGATAGGGATCGGTGTCATCCAGTCAGCCAAGACCTCCTGACAATATAAGAGTCTTTGAAGCAAACAAGTGAAGGATACCACTTCAGTAACAGATAAAGGAATTATACTGTCCAGATCTGAGATTTCAGCCTCAGAAACTATCGGAGAATCCTCCTCACTAATTTAGAAGAAGACAAACCTGCGTAGCAGCATGTGGAGCAGAAACTCTCCTATCTGAGACTTAAAATGTCCTCTTGCCTTTTCCCTAAAGTAAAGGAAAACAGACCAAGACACAGATACCGCAGAAGATACCTGTAAGCAAATACACTTCTCCAGGAGATTGAGAGGAACTACAGGGCACTGCATGTGAAGCCATACAGGCTTGGGACATAAAAGGAGAAAGCTGGGGGGGCGGAGCCGACTGCCGACATGGACGGTCACACCTAGAAGGAGCTCCGTAAGAAGTGAATTTAGGGACCACAGCCAAGGCATGTAAAGTGGGTTCCAACACTTAAAAATCATCCCCACATTAAGCACCTCTGCTAGAGGCACAGACTGGGCACTTACATCAGCAATAAGCTTAACGAAGTCACCAGGAAGGATTCAACTTCAAGAAGCTGGCCCTTCATAACAGCTCCCGGTCCGGACCTTAACCCCTAGGTTCCACAAGCAGGTGAGCAATCATTGCAAGCACACGATACAGTTCCTAATAAAAGAGCAAAATAAGATTGCCACCGGGTGCGGGTAGGGAAACTACGACGTAGCAGGCCTCAGCAGACCCAGATAAAAGAGCGCGTAGTGCGCACATAACAAAAGGGAAACTTTTCTTACTACTTTTCTGAATCTCTCCATTTGGCCACTGAGGGAACACCATAACAACTAAACCTAGACCCCACAAAATAAAAGGGGGAGAACTAACAAGAGCACAAAAACATTGCGACATCAAGGTCCCCTTGTAGCCTAATACACAGTTGGGCCTAAAACCAAAATCCAGCCACTAGCTCTTATTCTTAGCTGCACCACGATTAAAGACATTAAAGACACAAAATAACAGAGTGGCTGGGAAGAAAGCCCATGAGGGATTGCTGGTATTAGAGCACAAAAGCTTATAAAGACTGACAGGCTGCTAAGCATATTTACAACGGTGGGGAGCAGTAATATGTTCCTTATTGCATCTCCAAAACAATAATATATAGTACTATGGCTGCCAGGAGACAGCCCAAAGGACAAAACACCTAAAGCTACCTCTGCCACCGCAACTAAACTGAATACATATTTCAAGGCCCTGAGCCCATCCCAAGGACAGGGAACAGACTCTGAACAAGAAGAAACAACTGCGGCCATAACTCTCACAGAGACTGTCAAAGAACCTAACACTCCACTAACTAGTGCAGATATTATCTCACTACCCACCAAAGAAGACTTCAACACACTAATACAACAAGTAGGAAAGATACTTAAAGATGGGTTAGCTGAAGTTAAAAAAGATATACCTGAACTAGGTGAGAGGATGGAGTATATAGAGGAACAGACAAATGACACAATAACACTATAGAAGACCACTCAAGATGTCTCTCTATCCAAGATATCCAAATACAACAACTTAAAAGTCAGCTAGAAGACTTAGATAATAGAGGGAGGAGGCAGAACCTGCGAGTCAGAGGTGTCCCTGAGAGTGTGACAGGAGACCTCATCCCTCACTACCTACAAAAACTGTTTCAATCCCTAACAAACGAATCATCTTCACCGCCATATCAGTTAGATAGAGCACATAAGGCTCTAAGGCCTAAACCACAAGATTCGGAACCACCTAGGGACATAGTCCTAAAATTTCATAAATACCAAGATAAAGAACTCATCGCCCAAGCAGCCAGAAAAACCATGCCAATAATCTTTGAAGGAAGACAGATCCAAATATACGCTGACTTGAGCCCAGTAACCCTTGCCATCAGGATGGAGGCAAAGTACCTGACAGAACATTTACGCAAACACAAAATCCAATACAGATGGGGCTACCCGTTCAGCATCAAAGTCAGCAAAGATAATAAAATCGACACTTACAAGGGAGCTGAAGATTTAGAGGAGTTCTGCAGGGCTCTGGGCATACCAACACCTTCATTGCCACGTCTACAAGACAAGAGCCCACCATCTAGTAACAAAACATACTCACCACAACCCCAGCACCCACATTGGCAGAAAATAAATAGAAAGCGACAACGGAACTCGCCATCTTTCTCTCCTCCTGCAGCAGAAACCTAGAGGAAGGTGGGCACCACAACGGAAAAGAAAAGTTTTTGGAACTAGAGGACAAAATTCTCACATAGATAGTGAATATTAATATCCTTGTTTCTAAGAGAGATAGCTTAGTATATCTCAAATCTCTCCCACAAGCTAATGGTTATTTTATAAATACATAACCCTCAGGGTTTTTATAATTATAGTTATGATCCCTATTAACATTTTATAGTCACCAGCAGTTGTAACACATAGCAACTGCTATCCCAACACCCACTCTTATTACTTATGTTTTAAGCAAGTATGTATGTATATATATATATATATATATATATATGCATACGTGTACGTGTAAGGACTACAACAATATCATGCACCATCAAAATGAAAAATGCTTTCCTTAGCTAAACTTTGTTCAGTACTTTAGTACTTTCATGTTTACTTTTCCCCACATAGCAAAGAAACAAAGTAGTCTGGCTAAAAGTTTTTTTTGTTTCTTGTGTTTTCTGTTATTGTTTGTTATATTTGTTATATCTGTTGTCATGTATATGCTAATATGTTTTGTTACTGCAGACATAGAAGCTTGTAGACACCGACTATTTCAAGCCTATCCCTATTGTAGACAGAGTGCAATTACAATTGAGGTCAAGAAGAATCCGGTTATACGAAGATTGCTATACAGGTCTCCAAATAGAACTAACAACCCTCTCGACAGACTAACGGGACTATGCTACAACTCTTTAAAGGTATCACTCGCACAATTGTACACTAAGAGATAGGATAGCACACTTAAACCACGCAAAAAATGTCCATGAACCAACTTAAATGCCTAACGCAAAACTGTAGAGGCCTCAATTCACCTACCAAGAGATCGAATGCCTTAAACCACTTTAGAAAGTTAAAAGGTGATATAATTTTTGTCCAAAAGACCCCCTTTACAGGGAGGAACCCCCCTAAATTCTCTTCCCAAGACTACGCAATGGGTTTTTTCCACTCCCACCCCAATAAGAAAGTCCTAGGAGTTGGAATAATTTTCCATAAAAACACCCACTTCCTACTTAGCAATAAGTTCGAGGACTCAGATGGAAGGTTCCTTATTCTCATGGGGCTCCTTTTTAATACACAAGTAATTCTTGCATGCACATATGCCCCCAATTCGGGGCAAAACAAGTTTCTTAAAAAAGCTAATAACAAGATTCTAGAGATGAGGTCGGGCAAGGTGATCATTGGGGGGACCTGAACGTAACACTCAATCCACAAATAGATAGCTCTTCAGCTAAAAGAGCCCGTAATATAAATAACTCCAAAAATATAACTGACTGTTTCCGTGACAACACTGTTGTAGACATCTGTAGATTACAACACCCACACAAAAAAGACTACACACACTACTCCCACACACAGAAGTCATTTTCAAGGATTGATTACTTCCTAATAGACCATAACTATATCACTGGCCACTCACACAGAAATTTGCCCAGCAGCGTGAACAGACCACGCAACGGTTAGCTTGGAACTTGAATGGATAAACAAACCACAAAGACAGGGCATTTGGAGACTTGAGGACTCACTTCTGCATAAGCCCGAAACAGTCACAAAGATCAAACAGACTATAGAAGAATACTTCCAACATAACATAAATTTGGTTAAAAACATAGGCCCACAAAGTGGTAATTAAAGGCTGCTTTATACAACACAGTGCGAGGAATAGAAGAGCCCAAACCTCAGAATATAATAAGCTTATGCAGAATTTAAAGATAGCGGAGGATTTACATAAACTAAATCCCAGCAAAGAAGACACATTATTTAATCTAACGGCAGCCAGGACTGCATTAAAAAACCACTTACCGAGGGAGGCCCATAAAAAAGCTGTTTCCCTTAAAAAAATCTACTTTCATGGCGGGAACAGGGCTGGCCCACTATTAGCTAAAGCTCTACGCAAAAAAAACCCTCTATGAACCACATATATAACATCAAAGATGAGGAGGGGAATTTAATTCACAAAAGTCCTAAAATAGCCGAAGTCTTCAGGAAATATTATGATCACATATATAACATGTCAAACTCAACAATACCCCCCAGTAAACCTAATATAGTAGCGTATGTAGAATCCATTGACCTACCCTCAGTTACTGAACAACAAAAGCAAACCCTAGACGCATCAATCATGGCACAAGAAATTCTGGCTGCCATAAAAGACTTGCCCTCTGGCAAGAGCCCTGGCCCTGATGGCCTCACAAACAAATATTATAAGACATTTAAGGAAATATTAATCCCCCCCTCTACTATCCTTATTTCAAACAATAGACGACAAAGAACAACTCCCCACATTTATGAAAGAAGCACACATTTCGTGATACCCAAACCCGGGAAGGAGTAAGACTCACCCCCAACTTCAGACCCATATCACTCCTAAACACAGACCGTAAGATTTTGGCCAAGATTCTCGCATCACGCATAAACCCAATTTTATCAACAGTCATACACACGGACCAAACAGGATTTGTGGTGGGAAGGGAGGCAAGAGATAACACCATTAAGGCTCTACAGTTGATGGAATATGCCAAAACAAACAAAATAAGCACCATTTTCCTCTCAACGGATGCCGAAAAGGCCTTTGATCGCCTAAATTGGGAATTCCTTTTCTCCAAACTTAAAAAATTTGGCTTTGGGGATACAATTATAAATAGAATTCAAGCGCTATACTTCACCCTGACCACCAAAGTTAGGATAAATGGACTTCTGTCAGATAAACTTCACATAGGTAACGGAACAAGACAGGGTTGCCCCTTATCCTCTTTGCTATTTGTCCTCAGCATAGAAACACTAGCGGCCCGCATCAGGGAAAATGAACAAATAAAAGGGATGCCTCTAGGAGGAAATGATTATAAAGTATCAGTATATGCTGATGACATTCTGTTGTCACTCACCTCACACCTCTATTTCAGCAGTCACAAAAGAATTTAAAACATTTGGGGAACTCTCCTACTTTTTGATAAACTTCTCTAAATCCGAACTAATGAATATTAACCTCCCCAAGGTTGATTTAAACACACTTATGAGCCAAAGCCCATACAAACTACAAACTAAAGCGCTTAAATACCTAGGCATCAATCTCACCCCTAATAACAGATTACTTTTCCAAATGAACTACTCAAACCTACTCAATTCCACCCAAGCTGATTTAAACTCATGGTCAAAGCAACCTTTTTCATGGTGGGGTAGGATCCAAACCTTAAAGATGACTACATTGCCAAGGATACTATATACAATGCAGGCAGTACCCATTAAAATTCCTACATCATTCCTTTGCAAATGGCAGGGCCACCTAAATACGTATGTCTGGGGATCAATAAAACCTAGAATTAGCAGAAACACGTTATACAGACCACAAAGGGAAGGCGATCGGACTCCAAAGAATACTCGACTGGCATAGAAACCCGCTAACCAAAGCTTGGATAACAATAGACTCTCATATCCTGAAAGTCCCGAATGCGGGGGTCCTGTGTTGGCTACCTAAAACCCATAGAATTAAAACAAAAAACAAGTATCCCCTCTATGAGAATGTATTTACCACTTAGGACAAAATCATAAAAACCCACCCATACATATCAATGTATAGATCCCCAATGTCACCTATTTCCCCAAATGCTGAATTTCTAGGAGGATTAGATTACACAAAAACAACATCAACTCAACTAGAGACTGGTTATACAATCCCTATACACAAATTACTTGATGGCTCTAAAGTGAAGCCAAGACAGGACCTTTTGGATTGCCTTAATGGGGCATTCTCACGATGGCTCAATTACAAACAATTGCTACACCTAGTAGACACCTCTGAACACAGACAAGTCTGGACCAGACCTCCAACACACTTTGAATCACATTGCTTGTCCCAGGAAAAACTCAGACACTCACTGACATTAGCGAAATCCATGCTATCAGCAAGCAATAATGTGGAAATGCCGGCTTTCACACATAAATGACACCTAGAACTTAAAACTGAGTTAGTTAAACAGAAGTGGAATCGCATCTTCCTTTCTACTAAAACATCATCCACATCGACAAAGATGGTAGAACTAAATTATAAAGTATTAACAAGGTGGTACCTAACCCCCACTCATTTAAAAGGTATATATATCACTTCCTCAGACAGGTGCTGGAGGGGATGTAGTCGAAAAGGAACGGTGCTCCATATGTGGTGGGATTGTCCCGCCCTATGCCCCTTTTGGGATTCCATAGAATCCCTACTACAAATTTTATTCAATTCCACATTCAGTCTAGAGCCCACCACAGCAATATTAAACCTACCGCCGCAAAAAGTTGGCTACTTATGCCAACGCCTAACACAATTCATTCTCAATTCGGCCAAAACACTGATAGCTAGAAAATGGAAGAATCCGACTGTCCCCACGATATCTGAGTTAATGGTTCATGTGGAAGAAACACTTGTCCTAGAGGAATATGTATATTTTAGAATTCAAAGGCTAGATACATTCTTAGATATCAAATTTTACTGGGACTCAATAAAGCCCTTATTCCATAACATAAAAACACCTTCTATTCATCAGACTTCAGACGGGACATCTGACCAATGCTAATAGGAGATGAAGACCTCTCTGGAAAGGGAGAGGTGGTCTTCACTGAATGTACAGTGCACTAAATGTAATAAAACGCTTTGAAAAGTCTAAATAAGAACCTTGAACTGACATAAAGTGACAAGCACTCTTATATGTTGACATATGGCTTTGTAACAGCCTGAATTAATGACAACTGCTATGTTATTACAGAACTGTTTTGTATTGTCTGTTAATTTGTATTGTTTGACTTTTAAAAAGCCAATAAAAATTATTATAAAAGAGAGAGCTGTGGCAGTGCCTTAACAGCAATATCCTTGGAGGCATGAAGTTCAAACCAATCTGTACATTTAATAGCATTTGTGAAATCAGAGGTACAGAAAAAATAAATGTTTAAATTTTTAGTTGAGCAAGCCTTCCACACAACTTCAGCATCAGTAGAAGGAATTATACTGCCTGAATCCGAAATTTCACCCTCAGATGCACCCGAAGAATCTTCATCCTCAGACTTCTGAGATGAAACACTTTGATTAGCCACTTTAGGATCAGAAACCTTACTTACTGTTTCTTTAAATTTCCTTTTGCGTTTTCCCTGCAGCATGGGAAAAGCAGACAGCGCCTCAGATACTGTAGAAGATACCTGGGCAGCAATATCTTGCAAAATAACTCCAGACGGAGCATGAGAGGAAACGCAGGGCACTGCATGTGCAGATGAATAGGATTGGGATGCTTGAGGAGAAAGATGTGGCACATCTGAAACAGGAGGCTCCTGAACAGCATCCACCTTAGCTAATGATGGCTCATGGTAAAAAAAAGTCTATTTCTATAAGCTACAGTTCTTTGAAATACATGAACAAAAAGGAACTGGAGGTTCCACCTGGGCATCAAAACATAAGCTACAGGTAACACCCTGAAAAGCCTCCTGATCCATAATACAAAAAGAAGCAAATTAAAGAAAAAAAAAAACGTTCTTAAATAAATGTCCCCTTTAAATTGACCAAATCAAGAAAACATACCCCAGGCAACACTCTATACGTCAGCAGAATTACTGAGGTGCCCTACCTGTTCTGCAACCTGCAGCAAACTGAGGAAAAAAACGATCCCGTTTACAATCCGGATTTCCAGAGACGCAAAAACAGCAAGAAGCCTTCTAAATAGCAGAGCCATCTGAAATATGCGCACCTCACTCTTACAGGAAGTGAAGAAAAGTGCCAAAAAAACCTCTGACATCACAGAATCAGAACCTCCCTAAAAGGGGCGGTCCTACAGCTGACAAAAAGCCATTTTTTTAACCAACTTTCTTGAAAAACAGGCTTAAAAACAAACAATAAAACCCCCCAAAAAAGTACATAATCCATTACTAAAAATCCATTACTAAAAACGGATCCTTACTTATCCATCAATAAAATAAAAACTCCTCCCACTAACAGTGCCTGCAAAAACTGCCATAAAAACCTGCACCCTGACAGGAATAATAAAAAAAAAGTGCCAAATTTTTCCCTGCTACATAGAAAAATAAAACTGGTACCTCAATATTTATCTGTCCTTGCAGCAGAACAGCTCAAATGGTTTGAGAGGATGCCATCCCTCACATGGACCTGTGGAAATACAGAAAGACTGAGTAAACTTACTCAGGCTATCTAAATAGGGCAACAAAATGTTTTGGGAAAACGCAGTGAGGATTGTACCCTGCAAGTTCCCAAATGCTTAAAAGCCACCACTGCCCTACTGAAGAGAGTGACATGGGCTAAGGCTAGACCCTTTAGAAAGATCAGAGCAAACCTACTCTGCTTTAAAATAAAAAAAAATCTTGATTGTAGATCAGACACCAAAACTTCACCTCCTCCTTGCACCACAGGCAAAGAGAATGACTGGGGGTTATGGGTAAGGGAAGTGACATATGTAGCAGCTTTGCTGTGGTGTTCTTTGCCTCCTCCTGCTGGCCAGGAGTGATATTACCACTAGTAATTGATGATTCCATGGACTCACCATATCTTAGGAAAGAAAGTTGTTTAAAATTGCATCCTCTTGCCAACTCATTGAATTTTTACTTTACTGTCCTTTTAAATAGGTTAAAGTAAGCTTTGAAATGACAATGTGCTGCCTAAGCTAAAGACTGCAGGGCATTAAACATATATCTATGCACATATATCACCCCTGATTGGCTCAGTGTCTGTATTAATCTCCAGAAACAGTAGTGTATTGCTGCTCCAGCCATATGTCAATGCAAGTAATGCAGTGAAATAGTCAAGCACATTAGACCACTTATTACTCATTTGTAATGTTCCTTTAATAAGTATTATCACAAGGATTACAGCAATGGATTCTGCTATGACTAGCAAAAACTGTCTGTCTGTTGGTCTGTCTGTCTATTTATCTATCAACTTATACAGCCCATAAAGAGGACAATCTTCATAATAAATTCCTTTCTTACTCCCCTTTAATATCAGTACAAGAGAGGGTATAACAGCATGAGACCTACATATGTAAGTACCAAGTGGTCTCCTGTGTATCTATAAACAACACATAGAATACCCCCCCAATATACTTGCTTCTATCTACCTACCTATCTATCTATCTATCTATCTATCTATCTATCTATCTATCTATCTATCGTGGGAGAAAGAATCACATTTTTATTACTAGATTTTGTTATGTTTTAAATTAGGCTTCTTCCTTTGTTATTTTTTTAAATTGTGTCTGATTTGTAGCTTTGTATTTTGAGTCATTGGAACATGAATGATTTTCCCAATAACACAAATTTGGCAAGATATTCTAATGTCAAATTGCAGTGTTATTACATTTAATGGGACTTTAAATATAGTGGAGCAGCCAGTCTTAAGTTAAAGAATCTATTATTTGCCAGATTAATCATAAGTCAATCAAATATACAGACACTGAATCGACACAGCTTCTTTCTGGGATACATTTGTGGATATTTTGTTGGACATATTTATTTTTTTAATGGGGACCATACAAAGAGGATAAAACTACCTAAGAACTTAAAAAAAATCCTATACAAAATAAATAGTTATCAGTTTTTCTTTCTAAATGGGATAGTGCTTTAAAAAGTGGAAATATCTCCTTGTAACCATTTAAAAATATTTAAGGGGATACCATAAGGATTCCTATATCGTCCTTTAGGGAAATGTTTTAAACGTATTAATAATAAAAATATATATGTTTAATTTAGCCTTATCAGCATTATTCTTATATTACATTTAATAATAATTTATTTATACAATTTATATTACAATGATGTATTTAAAAGGTCCTCAATTTCCCTCCTATACATTAAAACTGTCAGTCATAATTCTCACAGGGATACGCTTACTATATTTATTTTAATTAACCTACAATCTCATTTTAACTATATATGCACCAATCGCTTAATAACAGTATTAATGGTTGCTTGTGTCAGAAGTTCCTTTGATTCCATGAAGCTCAATTTGAGAAAAGGAAAGTACACAAAATAACCATAACTAACTATACAGATAGTTATGATAATAAACCATAAAAATGTAAATATTTATCGGTAGGTGCCTTTAAATAGTTTTTATATTAGAGTACAATACAATATAGAGTGATAGAGGAGATGTGAGAGACTGAGAAAAAGAGATTTTGCTGATAAACTAGAGAGAGTAATAGAGAAAGGGGGAAGAAAGACCAATTTTGAGAGAGGTTGGAGGGGAAATATAGAGAGGCTCAAACTGTGCAGGATCTGAAAGTTCCATACCAATTTCCCTGGCTCTATATATATATATATATGGGTGGAGTTTTATATATATATATATATTTATATATATATATATATATATATATATATATTTATTTATTTATAAAATATTTTACCAGGAAGGATACATTGAGATTTCTCTCGTTTTCAAGTATGATTAAGTATATATATATATACTTAATCATACTTGAAAACGAGAGAAATCTCAATGTATCCTTCCTGGTAAAATATTTTATAAATAAATATATTTTAGAAATAAATATATATATATAAAAAACTCCACCCAAGCTCAGGTATGTTCATGACAGTGTAATAGAGTTGCATATATAGAGCCAGGAAGTCTCATCTATACTATAATCACGTTTGTAATGTGTGTGTCACCGTCGCCAGTTGCGCACTCATCCTCAAAGGAATGTTGGCAGCCAAAAGAATCCACCTGGATGTAGCATAGGCAAACAAAGCATTAGGGGAAAAAAACGCAACTGAACGAAATATTAATGAAAAAACATGTAACCGCCTGCACAAAATAACAAAAAAACACGTAATCACCCGCATGAAATAATAAAAAAAAAAACTAACCGCCCACAGAAAACATTAACAAACACCTAAACCTCCAACCCCCACATCGCAAAATAATAAAGTAATTAACCCCTAATCCGCAAATAAACTAAAATTAAAATGTTAACCCCTAAGCCGCCAACCCCCACATCGCAATAAACCTAATTAACCTATTAACCCCTAAACCGCCAACCCCAACATCGCAATAAACCTAATTAACCTAGTAACCCCTAAACCGCCAACCCCCCACATCGCAATAAACCTAATTAACCTATTAACTCCTAAACCACCAACCCCCCACAACGCAATTAACTAACCGCTAGATTACGAGTTTTGCTGTATGAGTGAAAAAGCAGCATTATGGCTCTTTTTCACTACTGCTGGTATTACGAATCTTGCAGGTTTAGCTGCACGGCACACTTTTTTGGCCGGAACGCAATGTAACTACTGCAGCTTTCAAAAAGTCCTTTATCGATAGGAATTCCTTTGCGCCAGTATTACGAGTTTGCCTGGGAGGCCAAAAAGTGAGCGATACAGCCTAAAACTACAAGATACATAATGTAAACTGAAAGTCAGTAGTTATGGGTTTTATGCTGCAACGCCATAACATAAAACTCATAACTAAAGTGCTAAAAAGTACACTAACACCCATAAACTACCTATTAACCCCTAAACCGAGGCCCTCCCACATCGCAAACATTAAAATAAAATTATTAACCCCTAATCTGCCGCTCCAGACATCGCTGCCACTAGAATAAACATATTAACTCCTAAACCGCCACGCTCCCGCACCGCAAACACTAGTTAAATATTATTAACCCCTAATCTGCTGTCCCTAACATCGCCGCAACCTACATTACTGTTATTAACCCCTAATCTGCCGCCCCCAACGTCGCCGCCACTATACTAAAGTTATAAACCCCTAAACCTAACCCTAAGTCTAACCCTAACACCCCCTACTTTAATATAACTAAAATAAATCTAATAAAAAATTCCTATCATTAACTAAATAATTCCTATTTAAAACTAAATACTTACCTATAAAATAAACCCTAAGATAGCTACAATATAATTAATAGTTACATTGTAGCTAGCTTAGGTTTTATTTTTATTTCACAGGCAAGTTTGTATTTATTTTAACTAGGTAGACTAGTTAGTAAATAGTTATTAACTATTTAATAACTACCTAGTTAAAATAAATACAAATTTACCTGTGAAATAAAACCTAACCTGTCTTATACTAACACCTCACATTACACTACAATTAAATCAATTACATTACTTAAATACAATTAACTAAACTAAATTACAGAAAAAAACAAACACTAAATTACACAAAATAAAAAAAAGAAATGATCAAATATTTAAACTAATTACACCTAAACTAATAGCCCTAAAAGCCCCCCAAAATAATAAAAAAAAAACCTAGCCTACAATAAACTACCAATAGCCCTTAAAAGGGCCTTTTGCGGGGCATTGTCCCAAAGAAATCAGCTCTTTTACCTGTAAAAACAAAATACAAACAACCCCCCAACAGTAAAACCCACCACCCACACAACCAACCCCCCAAATAAAATCCTTACTAAAAAACCTAAGCTCCCTATTGCCCTGAAAAGGGCATGTGGATGGGCATTGCCCTTAAAAGGGTATTAAGCTCTCTTTCAGTGCCCAAAAGCCCTAATCTAAAAATAAAACCCACCCAATAAACCCTTAAAAAAAACTAACACTAACCCCCGAAGATCCACTTACAGTTTTTGAAGACCCGACATCCATCCTCAATGAAGCGGCAGAAGTCCTCCTTGAAGCCGGCAGAAGTCTTCATCCAAGCGGGCCGAAGTCTTCATCCAAGCCGGCAGAAGTCTTCATCCAGACGGCATCTTCTATCTTCATCCATCCAGCACGGATCAGTTCCGTCTTCAAGACATCCGGTACGGAGCATCCTCTTCTTTCCACAGCGACTGAAGAATGAAGGTTCCTTTAAGTAACGTCATCCAAGATGGTTTTATTTTATAAGTAAATTTGCATTTGTTTTAGCTAGGTAGTTACTAAATAGTTAATAACTATTTACTAACTAGTCTACCTAGTTAAAATAAATACAAACTTGCCTGTGAAATAAAAATAAAACCTAAGCTAGCTACAATGTAACTATTAGTTATATTGTAGCTAGCTTAGGGTTTATTTTATAGGTAAGTATTTAGTTTTAAATAGGAATTATTTAGTTTATTAGATTTATTTTAATTATATTAAAGTAGGGGGTGTTAGGGTTAGACTTAGGGTTAGGTTTAGGGGTTTATAACTTTAGTATAGTGATGGCGACGTTGGGGGCGGCAGATTAGGGGTTAATAACTGTAATGTAGGTGTCGGCGATGTCGGGCAGCAGATTAGGGGTTAATAAGTGTAGGTAGGTGACGGCGATGTCGGGGGCGGCAGATTAGGGGTTAATAAGTGTAATGTAGGTGGCGGCGATGTCGGGGCAGCAGATTAGGGGTGTTATTGCAGGTGTTAGACTTTTTTCAGCCGACTCTTCCCATTGATGTCTATGGGGAAATTGTGCACGAGCACGTAAAACCAGCTCACTGCGGCGCTGGTATTGGAGTGTGGTATGGAGCTCAATTTTGCTCAACGCTCACTTCTTGCCTGCTAACACCGGGTTTATGAAAACCTGTAATAGCAGCGCTGTAGGGATGTGAGCAGTGACAATAACTTGCAAGTTAGCACTGAGCAGCTCTTACCGTAATTTAATTAGCCGTAATTAGCCGTAATTTAATTACTAAGCCCCCTAACCTAACACCCCATAAATTAACCCCATTCCATAAACTAAGTTACAATTAAAATAAAAAGTCCTAACATTAATTTAAAAATAAAATCAAACATTAAATTACAAAAAATGTATCTAAAATTACAAACAAAATAAAAAAAGTCTAAAATTACAGAAAAAAATTATCAAAAATTAAAAAAAATAAACCTAATCCCTATGAAAATAAAAAATCCCGCCAAAATAAAAACACTTCCTAATCTAAACTACTAATAGCCCTTAAAAGGGCCTTTTGTAGGGCATTGCACTAAGTTAAACAGCTCTTTTACATTTAAAAAAATACTAAGTCTCCCTTAACAGCAAACCCCCCCCCCCACCTACCAAAATAAAAAAACTAACACTAGAAAAACATAAGCTACCCATTGCCCCTAAATCAGCGTTTGCATGGGCATTGCCCTTAAAAGGACATTCAGCTCTTTTACTGCCCTTAAAAGGGTATTCAGCTCTTTTACAAGCCAATTAAATCCCTAATCTTAAAAATAAAAAAAATTAAAAAAAAGCCTATGTCTAACCCCAAATAGGTACTCACCATTCCTGAAGTCCAGCAAAGAAGGTCTTCTTGGAGGCGGCTAAATCTTCTTCCAGCGCGGCGATCTCTTCTATCTTCATCGAGGACCAAGCCGGCGTGGAGCAGAGGTGACAGCGGAACAGATGACCGGCGACCCCGGAGCCATCAAGCGTGGATATCCTCTTCGTACGATCGTTGCCGCACACTGAAGATGGAATGCAAGGTACCCGTTTAAAAATGGGGTACCTTGCATTCCTATTGGCTGAAATTTTGAAGTCCGCTAATAGGATGAGAGCTACTGAAATCTTATTGGCTGATTTGAACAGCCAATAGGATTTCAGTAGTTCTAATCCTATTGGCGGATTTCAAAATTTCAACCAATAGGAATGCAAGGTACCCCAAATTGAATGCGGTACCATCCATCAATTTTTACTGTATGATGGAGATCGGATGAAGAGGAGGCTCCATGCCGCTGAGGACCGCTCCTCCATATCCGGGCATCGGGAAAGACCGCTCCGCACGACACTACCCTTCGCTCCGGATGAAGATAGAAGATGATGGAGCCGCCTGGAAGAAGACCTTCACCGCTGGACTTCAGGAACGGTGAGTACCTATTTGGCGCTTAGTCTTAGGCTTTTTTTTTCTTTTTTGGGGTGGCTTTTTTTTAGATTAGGGTTTTTTGGGCTGTAAAAGAGCTGATTGCCCTTTTAAGGGCAGTAAATAGCTGAATGCCATTTTAAGGGCAATGCCCACACAAATAACCCTTTAGGGACAATGGGTAGCTTAGGCCTTTTTTTAGACTTAGTTTTTTTATTTTGGGGGGGATGGTTGGGTAGGGGGTTCTACTGTTAGGAGGTAATTGGTAATGTTTTTAAGTAAAAGAGCTGTTTAACTTTAGGCTATGCCCTACAAAAGGCAATTTTAAGGGCTATTGGTAGTTTAGTATTAGATTAGGGGGGGTGTTTATTTTGGGGGATTTTTATTTTTATAGTGGTATTAGTTTAGGTTTAAATTTTTTATTTTGGAAAGCTTTGTTTATTTTTTTCTGTAATTTTGCATTATTTTTATTACCTTTACCTTTTATATATGTTTTTAAATAGACTTTCCTCTGGGCAGGCTTATCACCTATTATAAAGAGAAAAAACAGCCCATTAAGGTAAAGTACTGCATTGTTAGGACCAGTTAACATTGGGACACCTTGTAAGTTGGTGACTGGCTAAGCAGAATATGGCCATATTGTGTGACTAAGATCCTAATTCTAATAAGGCATGTGTTTTTTTATGAAATTTAAAAATGTGTTGTTTATTTGCAAGTGGATGTGCGCCAATACCCCATTTTGTGTAAATAGTTGGTCTCATTATCAGCACTCCCAAAGATGTATATAAGCTTTACATGTAACAGAGTATATCTAAATCTCTGGACTAACACAGCTACTCCAATCAACATAACTATATATATATATATATATATATATATATATATACACAGTATATACAAAACTATCAGATTTATATATATATCTATGTGAAGAACATTGGAATGTAAAAAATATTCATAACTACCTTTGGCGTTGCTGCACCAATACCAAAGCTGTGGATAGTCCACGAGTAATGATATAAAAAGGGTGGGATAAAAAATTATTTCCATACAGAAACTAAATTCACCATTCTCCAAAGAAAATTGTATTATTTAGACACTTAAAACAACTTCCAGGCAAAAATAAGCAAAAACCACAGCATGAAGGAATTTCCTACCAAACGCTGCCTCAGAATAAGCAAAGATATCAAAACCAAGTAATTGCCTTGCAAATTTGGTCAACAGAGGCCTTATTCTTGAAAACTCAAGAAGTAGCCACTAAAATAGTAGAATGAGCAGGAATCCATTTAGGTGGAGTCTGACCCATCTACAAGTAAGCCTCATGATTAAAAAGCTTCAACCAAGAACCAAGGACACAGCAATCTTTCTGACCATGCTCAGAACCAACAAAAAGAACAAACAAACAAAAAGGTTTTTGTCTGAAATCCTTAGTGATATTAACATAATACTTCAAGGCTCTAAACACATCCATATTGTGAAGAAGCCTTTCTTAAGTATTCCTTGGATTAGGACATAAAGAAGGGACAACAATTTCTCAACTTTTATTACTCAACAACACAACCTTAAGCAAAAAAAAAAAATAGTTCTCAAAACTGCCCTATCCTGAAGAAAAATAAGATGAGAATCACAGGGAAAAAAAACAGAAAACTCAGAAACTCTTCTAGCAGAAAAATAGGCAGAAGAAACAAAACTTTCCAGGAAAGAAACTTGATGTCCACCTAATGCATAGGCTCAACCGGAGGAGCCTGCAAAACTTTCAATATCAAATACAAGAGACAAGGAGGAGAAATCGGTTTAATAACAGGCTAAACATAAACCCAAGCCTGAACAAAACCATGAATTTAAGGAAGATTAGAAAACTTCTTATGGAACAGAACTGAAAAAGCTGAAATCTGACCTTTCAAAGGACTAGCAGATAAATTACCTATCCAAACCATCTTGCAAAATTTTCAAAATCCTAGATATTTTGAAAGAATGCCAGGAAAAACCATGATTAAGACACAAGGAAATAAAAGTTTTCAAAATTTTAATTTTTTTTTTCCTAGTAACTGGACTTCGAGTCTGAATCATGGTCTCAATCACAGAATCTGTGAAACCCCTATGCCTAAAAACTAACCACTCAATCTCCATGCCTCAGGCTCAGAGATTTCAGATCCAGAAGGAAAAATGGACCTTGACACAGAAGATCTAGCCGAAAAGAAAGAGGCCAAGCAGGACAGCTGAACAAATTTTGCCTGACAATCCTTGAACGTCACAAACTACCAGGGAAGTCAGTTGTTTAGCCAGGAAGTTATCAAATCTATCTTTGAGAGACCCCAAAGGTTCACAATTTGGATGAAGAGAACTGGCAACTGAGAAAACTGTGTCTCAATTGTTCAGCCCCGGAAAGTGAACTCAAGTGACTGCTGCCCAAGTGAGAATCCGAGATGCTTCCCTCATGGCTTGGGGACTGCAAGTACCCCCTTGATGATTGATATAACCCTTTGATGCAACATAATCTGACTGAAAACAGAGGAAATATCCCCTTTAAACAAGGGCCAAGTCTGAAGAGCTCTGTAATGGCAACCCAAACCCTTTGTGCCATTAGAGACCCCCAAACAGCTTCCCCATCCTGAAAGACATGCATCTGTAGATATCACACACCAAGGAGGATGAGCCCCCTGCAAAAAAAAAGCTGGTGATTTAGCCACTAGGACAGAGACTGCCCCACTCTGAAGTCTAGGTACATTTTCTGGGTTCACTGAGAATGAACCCTGCACCTTGATGAAGCATACAAAGATGAAAAGGCCTCATATAAGCAAACGGAATAGGATCCAATGCTGCAATCATGAAACCCAGAACCTCCATACAAAGAGCCACTGAATGGAAAAAGAAGAGACTGAAAATCTTGACAGGCCAAAACCAACTTCAATGTTCTTAGAACTAACAGAGAAAGCGTCATGGAGACTGAACCCAGAAAAGTGACCTTTGCTTAAAAAACCAAAGAACTGTTTTTCAAACTGATCCTCCAACCATGTTGCGGGTGTGAGATTCTGCTAAATGAAAAGATGGAGCTTGAACCAGGATATCGTCCAGGTAAGGAAACACAGCTATTCCCTAAACTCAGATGACAGGCAAAAGAGCCCCAGAACCTTTAAAAAAAATAACTAAAAATGCCTCTCAAGAAAGGCAAACTTGATGAGAACTTGCAAAGCCTGAACTGGTCTGAAAGTACCCTCTTTCTAGAAAACAATAAAAAGATTTTCCCCAGTTAAATACCGTCCCTAGAACACTGGGTTCCTCCAAACTTTACATTATTCTCCTGTTCAACAAAGGAACAGGAACGATCACTCCCATAAATTCTAGATCCCAAACTGACTGAAAAAAAGGATAGAGCCTTTAAAGGGATACTAACCCCATTTTTTTTCTTTTATGATTAAGATAGAGCATATAATCTTAAGCAACTTTCTAATTTAAATTTTCTTTGTTTTGGTATCTTTATTTGAAAAAGCAGGAATGAAAGTTTAGGAACCGACCTACTTAGGTTCAGCACCCTGGATAGCGCTTGCTGATTGAAGGGTACATTTGGCTACCAATCAAACCTTACAGAAGGATTAAAAGAACTAACAGTAAAAATAATTCCAGCCATAGCATCAAGAGAAACCTCAGAGGAATCCTAGGTATGTTTATAATAAGAATCTAAATGACTACTATTTTCTACTTCAGATACAGAAGCTTCCTAAATTTCTAAAGTAAGCAAAAAACATCTTTAAATAAAGAACAGATATGGGGGCAGAGCTGGTCAGCAACCATCATGGCCGCATAGTTTTTTGCTCCTGCTTGATGGGCATCTTCCGTGGCAAATTAAAAAAAATGGACCTCAGCACCTCAACTCACCAGATGAAAAGTGGTTGTTCGAATGATACCATCATAAGAAGGATCGGATGTGATGAACCGCTCCGGTAATATTAAATAGGCCACTCACCTAACTGCACACTCTGCAATGTAACTATGGCACAATGGAAGGCTCCGTGTTTCTATCACCAGTAGGCTGTTATCTCCCCTACCACCTAACACACAGCAGAAGATTTATCCTGCAGCCCACTAAGATGATGACGGCCTAGCAGACACAGCATGGCACTGAGCTGGCAATCAAAGGCCTAAGCAGCAATACTGCAACCACACAGAACTACTGAACAAATGAAATAGTAAGCGCACACCTATTTACATCTTTTCAACACCTACATGAGGCATAACAAGATAACCCTCATTAGAGACTGCAGCTACAAATAATGTACATGGCTGTGGAACAGCTTACAAGATAATCCACACAACTGATTGCAAGCATATCCAGCTTTATCAAAAGTCTATCTATACCTCAACAAATATACAAGCTACTGCACCTCTCCACAGAGGATTAAACATTAGTTACTGCTCCTGTCTCCTAAATAACTAGATCAGCAAAATGGCCTCTAGATGCACACCTAGGCCTGATAAGCCCAGTGAAGGCCCCACACCATCTGGTTCTAAAATTAACAATTTTTTTAAAGTTTTAGAAACTTCTGTAATGGACACTGGAGATTCACAAGATCTGAGTAATACCCCTAGAGAAACAGACCCCTCTACTCCGCTCTCAAAAGTAGAGCTCTGTAATCTCCCAACCAAAGCTGATTTTACATCTTTCCTCACGCAAGTGGGTAAACTCATTAAAGATGGACTAAAAGAAGTCAAAAAAGACTTATCTGACCTAGTAGATAGAGTGGTACAAATAGAAGAAGACATGGAACAATACAATACATGGATCTGCAAAATCGCACCCTCCAAGTACATGACACCCTGATTCACCAACTCCAGTCACAGGTAGAAGACTTGGACAACCGGGGGTAGATGCTAAAACCTCAGAATCAGAGGAATAGCCGAGAAAATTATCCCATCACAAATCCAACAACACTTACAACAATTATTCCAGTTCATTCTACACAACGAATCCTCTGAAATATCCCTAGAAAGGGCTCACCGGGCCTTACACCCCCAAGCCACCTAATGACAAACCGCCAAGAGATATCATCTTAAAATTCCAAAGTTTTAAGACAAATAAAAAATCATGGCTGCCTCACAAAAACTACGCAGAATCTCATACGACGGAGACACAATACAAGTCTTTGCCGATCTCAGCACCATCACCCTTGCCAAATGTAGAGAAGCCAAATACCTAACAAACCACCTCCAAGACCTGAAGATCCCTTATCGTGGGGCTTTCCTTTCTGCCTCAAAGTGCTGCATGACTCACATATTATCCACATACAGGATACCAGATGACTTAGGACAATTCTGCAAGAGTCTTAACATACCTGCTTCAGCACCTGCTTCTTCAAAAAAAAAACACATCCATACCAGACGACAGCTTATCATCACCCCCACCAAAGCAACAGCAAACAACCTGGACAAGAGTACAAAGGAAACTTACCAAAACCATGTCGACAACCAGTCCTATTGAAGAAGAGCCCACCTGAATTGAAATGGTCTACAATTTTGACCACCTTTAAAATCTCAAAGACTCTTTAACCGGTGAAGTATGACTCTAGTTTCCCTTTGTTTTCTGTTTTGAGTCCACACTCGAGACAATGTTACCATACCCCATTACCACTTGATATCCCTCATCATCTAAGAGGGCATATTTGATTATTACTCTCTATGCATTGACCCAGTTAAATACCACCCCTAGAACACTGGGTTCCTCAAATCTTTACAATATACCTCACAGTTAGAAACTGCCCAACAAAGTGACCGGAAGAAGTTACTATGGTTCCCCCACACCATTACCTGTACTACTTGAAGTACTATTTGAAATACTGTTTTAAGTATTGTTTGATGTTTTGTTTAATGTTTATTGTTGTTTACATGTTGCATTGTTTTATTCACATATGTTTTTCCCAGGTATTCGCAGATGCTAATTTACCTTTGACTTATTATGCTTACCCTTCTTCTCCATCCCATCCCTCCTACTCTCCAGGACAGGTCAGACTTTGTAACCAGCGGACATACACACAGGCGGTAAGGTACTTTATCAACCTTATACAGAGGTACCAACAAACTACAAACTTCATCATACAATACCAGACACAGAAGGCAACACAAGCCCACTGAAACTTTATAACCCCAACCTATATCTTATTTCTAAACTCCCATTATCATCAGTACAGAACACCCACCAACCAACAACACGATGGCTTATCCTGAAATAACAATTATAACCCAAAACACTAAAGGCCTTAATTCCCCTACAAAAAGATCTATAGCCTTAAATTGGTTTAACAAACATAAAAGAGACATTATATTCATTCAAGAGACACAATTCCTTAACCATTCAGAACCTAAATTTACGTCCAGACACTTCCCATTGGAATTTTTTTGAACTCAAACTCCTCAAAACGAAATGGAGTAGGGATACTTTTTCACCGCAATACACCCTTCCAAATCCAACACAAAACTACTGACAATGAAGGAAGATATATAATTTTAGTACAGTGAGTGCAGAATTATTAGGCAAATGAGTATTTTGACCACATCATCCTCTTTATGCATGTTGTCTTACTCCAAGCTGTATAGGCTCGAAAGCCTACTACCAATTAAGCATATTAGGTGATGTGCATCTCTGTAATGAGAAGGGGTGTGGTCTAATGACATCAACACCCTATATCAGGTGTGCATAATTATTAGGCAACTTCCTTTCCTTTGGCAAAATGGGTCAAAAGAAGGACTTGACAGGCTCAGAAAAGTAAAAAATAGTGAGATATCTTGCAGAGGGATGCAGCACTCTTAAAATTGCAAAGCTTCTGAAGCGTGATCATCGAACAATCAAGCGTTTCATTCAAAATAGTCAACAGGGTCGCAAGAAGCGTGTGGAAAAACCAAGGCGCAAAATAACTGCCCATGAACTGAGAAAAGTCAAGCGTGCAGCTGCCAAGATGCCACTTGCCACCAGTTTAGCCATATTTCAGAGCTGCAACATCACTGGAGTGCCCAAAAGCACAAGGCTTGCAATACTCAGAGACATGGCCAAGGTAAGAAAGGCTGAAAGACGACCACCACTGAACAAGACACACAAGCTGAAACGTCAAGACTGGGCCAAGAAATATCTCAAGACTGATTTTTCTAAGGTTTTATGGACTGATGAAATGAGAGTGAGTCTTGATGGGCCAGATGGATGGGCCCGTGGCTGGATTGGTAAAGGGCAGAGAGCTCCAGTTCGACTCAGACGCCAGCAAGGTGGAGGTGGAGTACTGGTTTGGGCTGGTATCATCAAAGATGAGCTTGTGGGGCCTTTTCGGGTTGAGGATGGAGTCAAGCTCAACTCCCAGTCCTACTGCCAGTTTCTGGAAGACACCTTCTTCAAGCAGTGGTACAGGAAGAAGTCTGCATCCTTCAAGAAAAACATGATTTTCATGCAGGACAATGCTCCATCACACGCGTCCAAGTACTCCACAGCGTGGCTGGCAAGAAAGGGTATAAAAGAAGAAAATCTAATGACATGGCCTCCTTGTTCACCTGATCTGAACCCCATTGAGAACCTGTGGTCCATCATCAAATGTGAGATTTACAAGGAGGGAAAACAGTACACCTCTCTGAACAGTGTCTGGGAGGCTGTGGTTGCTGCTGCACGCAATGTTGATGGTGAACAGATCAAAACACTGACAGAATCCAGGGATGGCAGGCTTTTGAGTGTCCTTGCAAAGAAAGGTGGCTATATTGGTCACTGATTTGTTTTTGTTTTGTTTTTGAATGTCAGAAATGTATATTTGTGAATGTTGAGACGTTATATTGGTTTCACTGGTAAAAATAAATAATTGAAATGGGTATATATTTGTTTTTTGTTAAGTTGCCTAATAATTATGCACAGTAATAGTCACCTGCACACACAGATATCCCCCTAAAATAGCTATAACTAAAAACAAACTAAAAACTACTTCCAAAACTATTCAGCTTTGATATTAATGAGTTTTTTGGGTTCATTGAGAACATGGTTGTTGTTCAATAATAAAATTAATCCTCAAAAATACAACTTGCCTAATAATTCTGCACTCCCTGTAGAAACCTTTTACAACCACCTCATTACACTGGCAAACGTATATGCCCCAAACACTGGTGAAGCACGCTTTTTAAAAAAAAAGAACAGATATGTTCAATTTAAAGCAAAAAAAAAAAGGAAAAACAAGTTCAGGATTAGAGGAAGGCCCCGGATCATCAGAAAAAAAAAATCATTTTCTGAAGCTTTATTGTCCTCAAGAGAAACAGACACATTATGACTAGAAGAAGGCATAACTTGTACTGGCGTTCTACGCTTACTTGAAGGTGAAATGACAGCCACCATTTCAGACACTGTAGCTCTTATAAATTCCTTCTTATCAGGAACAAAATCCATAGAGCTCTCCTGTAGAGAATAAACAGAAGGATCAATAATGCCATTGGAAACCAAAGCAGCATTTAATTAGTCTGACTGCATTTAAACATTGAAACAAATAACACATACATATGCTTTAGTGGATGCCTCAGCCTGTTAACAATAGAGATACTTAACATAGAAATAAAACATAATTTATGTAAGAACTTACCTGATAAATTCATTTCTTTCATATTAGCAAGAGTCCATGAGCTAGTGACATATGGGATATACATTCCTACCAGGAGGGGGCAAAGTTTCCCAAACCTCAAAATGCCCCTAAATACACCTCCCACCTCACTCATACCTCAGTTTAACGTATAGCCAAGTAGTGAGGTGTAAAAAAAGGAGTAAAAAGCATACAAAAAGAGGAACTGGAAAAATAATGGGCTTTATAAAAACAAAATCATAACCACAAAAAATAGGGCGAGTCTCATGGACTCTTGCCACTTTGAAAGAAATGAATTTATCAGGTAAATTATTACATAAATTATGTTTTCTTTCATGTAAGTGGCAAGAGTCCATGAGCTAGTGACGTCTGGGCTATAATACCCAAGATGTGGAAGTCCACGAGTCACGAGAGGGAGGGATAAAATAAAAACAGCCATATCCGCTGAGAAATTAAATCCAAAAAAAAATTGTTTTCTTAAAAATTTCAAAAAACTCAAATCAAAGGCACTAAAATCAAACTGAGACAGCTGCATGAAGAACCTTTCTACCAAAGGCTGCTTCCGAAGAAGCAAACACATCAAAATGGTAAAATTTAGTAAATGTATGCAAAGAAGACTAAGTAGCTGCTTTGCAAATTTGATCAACTGAAGCTTCATTCTTCTGTAATTCGCTGAGGTGGAGACAGGGCCGTTTCTAGATTCTAAAGTCCTCCTCCTAGACCTTGCATGTCACTCTGTCATTTAGAGGTTTCGTTTCAAAGAAGTAGTGCACTACTGGGACCTAGCTGAACACATCTGGTCAGCAAATGACAAAAGACAAATGTTTGTTACGGCCAACCACCAGTTAGCTCCTAGTAGTGCATTGCTGCTGCTAAGGCTATGTTCATATGATTTTCAACAATGGATACCAAGAGAACAAGAATAATAGAATTGTCTTAAAATTCTATGGTGTATCCTGAATTGTGAAAGTTTAATTTTGACTTTCCTATCCCTTTAAATATGTCCTTTTTCTACTAAAATGTTTTTTCCAAATATATTGATATTATCTAAAAAACATAATTTATGTAAGAACTTACCTGATAAATTCATTTCTTTCATATTAGCAAGAGTCCATGAGCTAGTGACGTATGGGATATCCATTCCTACCAGGAGGGGCAAAGTTTCCCAAACCTTAAAATGCCTATAAATACACCCCTCACCACACCCACAATTCAGTTTAAAGAATAGCCAAGAAGTGGGGTGATAAGAAAAGAGCGAAAGCATAAAAAAAATAAGGAATTGGAATAATTGTGCTTTACACAAAAAAATCATAACCACCACAAAAAAGGGTGGGCCTCATGGACTCTTGCTAATATGAAAGAAATGAATTTATCAGGTAAGTTCTTACATAAATTATGTTTTCTTTCATGTAATTAGCAAGAGTCCATGAGCTAGTGACGTATGGGATAATAAATACCCAAGATGTGGAACTTCCACGCAAGAGTCACTAGAGAGGGAGGGATAAAATAAAGACAGCCAATTCCGCTGAAAAATTAATCCACTACCCAAATCAAAAAAGTTTACATTTTTATAATGAAAAAAACTGAAATTATAAGCAGAAGAATCAAACTGAGACAGCTGCCTGAAGTACCATTGTACCAAAACTGCTTCTAAAGAAGAGAAAACATCAAAATGGTAGAACATAGTAAAAGTATGCAAAGAAGACCAAGTCATTGCTTTGCAAATCTGATCAACAGAAGCTTCATTCTTAAAAAGCCCAGGAAGTAGAAACTTACCTAGTAGAATGAGCCATAATCCTCCGAGGCGGGAATCCACCCGACTCCAAATAAGCATGATGAATCAAAAGTTTAAGCAAGATGCCAAATAAATGGCAGAAGCTTTTTGACCTTCCTAAAACCAGAAAAGATAACAAATAGACTAGAAGTCTATCTGAAATCTGAATAGCTTCAACATAGAATTTCAAAAACTCTTACCATATCCAAAGAAAGTAAGAATCTCACCAAAGAAGTCTTAAGAAAACAATAATTCCTCCCTAATGTTTGTTAGAATTTACAACTTTAGGTAAGAATTGAAATGAGGACAGCAAAAACCACCTTATCCTGATGAAAAAAATCAGAAAAAAGAGATTCACAAGAAAAACAGATAATTCAAAAACTGTTCTAGCTGAAGAGATGTCCAAAAAGAACAATACTTTCCATGAAAGTAATTAATGTCCAGAGCAAGCATATGCTCAAATAGAAGAGCCTGAAAAACCTTCAGAACCAAATTAAGACTCCAAGGAGGAGAAATTGGCTTAATGACAGGTTTGATATGAATCAAAACCTGAACAAAATGATGAATATCAGGAAGTAACACTGCCTTATCCTGATGAAAAATCAGAAAAAGATATTCACAAAAAAGAACAGATAACTCAAAAACTCTTCTAGCAGAAGAAATAACCAAAAGGGACAATACTTTTCCAAGAAATTAATTTAATGTTCAGAGAATGCAAAGTTTCAAACGGAGGAGCCTGTAAAGCCTTCAGCACCAAATTGAGACTCCAAAGAGGAGAGATTGAATTAATGACAGGCTTGATACGGACCAAAGCCTGTACAAAACAATGAATATCAGGATGATTAGCAATCTTTCTGTGAAAAAAGAACAGAAAGAGTAGAGATTTGTCCTAACAAAGAACTGAAGACAAAACCTTATGCAAACCAACCTGAAAAAATAATAAAATTCTATGAATTTTAAAAGAATGCCAAGAAAAGTAGGTCTTCCAGACTCAATAATAAATCTTTCTAGAGACAGATTTACGAGCCTGAAACATAGTATTAATCAATGAGTCAGAGAAACCTCTATGACTAAAAATCAAGCGTTCAATCTCCATCCCTTCAAATTTAATGATTTGAGATCCTGATGGAAAAAATGGGCCTTGAGAAAGAAGGTCTGGTTTAAACGGAAGTGTCCAAGGTTGGCAACTGGCCATCCGAATGAGATCCGCATACCAAAACCTGAGAGGCCATGCTGGAGCCACCAGCATAACAAACAAATACTCCATAATAATTTTGGAAATCACTTTGGAAGAAGAACTAGAGGCGGAAAGAAATAGGCAAAAAGATAATTCCAAAGAAATGTCAATGCATACACTACTTCCGCCTGAAGATCCCCGGACCTGAATAGGCCCCTGGGAAGTTCTTTATTCAGATGAGATGCCAACAGATCTATTTCTAGAAATGCTCACATCTGAAAAATTGAAAAACATATCTGGGTAAGAGAGACCATTCTCCCGGAAGTAAAGCTTGATTAACAGAGATAATCTGCTTCCCAAATATCTATACCTGGGAAAAGAACCACAGAATTTAGATAGGAGCTGGATTTAGCCCAAGCTAATATCTGAGACACTTCTGTCACAGCCTAAGGACTGATAGTCCTACCCTGATGATTGACATACACCATAGTTGTGATATTGTCTGAAAAACAATAAACATCTCTTCTTCAAAAAGAAACTAACTGAAAAACTCTGAGAAAGCACGGAGTTCTAAAATATCAAATGGTAATCTCGCCTCCTGAGATTTCCAAACCCCTTGTGCTGACAGAGATCCTCAGACAGCCTCCCAACCAAAAAGACTCACATCTGTAGAGATCATGGTCCAGGTCGAAAGAAACTAAGAGACCTGTAGAACTAAATGATGGTGATCTTAACCACCAAATCAAGAGAGATAAATATTAGGATTCGAAGATTTAAAATGCGAAATCCTAGAATCCCTGCACCATAATTCAGCATAAAAGACTGGAAAGGTTCTTTCTATTGAAAATGAACAAAGGGAATTGAATCCAATGCTGTGGCCAAAAGACCTAAAACTTATATGCATATATAGCAACTGAAGGAAATAATAGAGACTAAAGGTACCGACAGACGGAACCCAACAAAATTGTCCCTTGTCTGATAGAGACAAAGACAGTGACACAAACTATCTGGAAACCTAAAAAAGGTGACCCTTGTGTGAGGAATCAAGAGCTTTTGAAAAAAAGATCCTCTAACTATGTCCTGGAAGAACAAAGTGAATCATATGAGATTCCGCATCCTCAGAAAATAATCTGAATGAAAACAGAAAAATGAAAATATGCATTTATTGTATCTAATGAAAACAAATAATGCTATCACTGACCAAAAAAAGGCAGAATAGTTTGAATAAAACTCCAAAACCCAGTTCCTAAAAATGGAACTGGAAGAAATACCCCAGAAGATTCCAGGTCTGAGCAGCGCTTGAACCCCACGGGAGATCAGCCATGCTTCAACAGTACCCAAAATATATAGGACCGAAACGCACTTAAAGAAAATGTTAACCTTACTGGAATAAAATCAAAGAAATTTGGACCGAATAGAACCAAATAAATTTCAAAAAAGTCTTAACCTGCCCCTTGCCAGCCAAGCTGGAATACGGCACGTACATCGCAATTTTAGGGAGCTGATTTCGAACTGAAAAATTTCCAATTAAAACATGTTACTTGGGAAAGAATTCAGGAATTCGTTCCTTAATAAGAACAACCAAACTAGTATAAGCTTAAAGTTTTAGTCTTAGAACTCAATCTTGAAGCCCAGAGTAACAGTTAAGAATTGAATCCAATTATAAAACAAATAATTGATTATCTTAGAACAAAATTGGATTTTTAGAAATCACAAAATTCTTCTAGCTAAAACAGCTAAAGACATAAATTAAACCTCATTTGCGAAAATATTCAATAAAATGAAGACACAAATGAAATTATTAGCATGATAGTCCAGTTAAAGGACCAGTCAATACAGTGGACTTGCATAATCAATAAATGCAAAACAACAAGACAAATGCAGCAGCACCTAGTCTAGTAAATTTTGTCCCTTTAACAATGCTAAAATAAATCATAATCTGATACTTGATCTTAAAGTAAACAGAAAAAATTAAGCAATTGCAACATCCAAATAAATCACAGGTCCAAGAAAAGTACCTGAAACTAAATAATTTTCCATAAATAAGATACAACCATCTAAAGGAAAATAAATACTATTTTGCTATAGAAACAATGGCATAATTAGTAGGAGTAGAGATAGCCCCAATAAATTGGAGAACCCTCCAAATTGAATTTAACTGCCGGCAAAGAATATAGTTTAAAACCTTTGAAAAAGGAATAAAAGAAAATTCTCAGCCTATTCCATTCCCTAGTATGAGGAATTGGAAAAAAAACCTCTGAAAACACAGAAGAATAAATAATCAGAAATAGTGTTAGCTAGTCTTGAAAAAGAACTAGTTACCTTAATATCCAAAATAATCAACACCTTTTCAACAAAGAACAAATGTACTTTAATAAAAATAAAATAAAAAAGTAGATTTGTTAGTGACAATATCTGATGAAGAAAATTATGAATGAGAAAAACATCATCAGAGAAGGATAAATCAGTATGTTGTTGGTCATTTGAAACTTCAATAATTAAAAAAGAAGTTTGAAAAAAACCTAAAAATTTTATTAGAAGGCATGATGTCAGACAAAGCCTTTAAAATAGAATCAGAAAAATATTTCTTATAAATCTTCTAAACATTTCTTGTACATAAGATGTAAAAAGAATGGCAATATATAAAGCATAAATACTAATGGATTCTGCATGTAAAAGTTTATCATGATAACTTATTACAAACCATAGCTAAAGATAAACATTTATAACATTTAAAATAAATGAACTTAGCTTTGGTAGGACTGAACTCAGTCAACAGGAATCCTCTTAGATTGTTTTGAAACAGGAACAGTGAAATCTTGCAATATGTTATAGAAAAAAACAATATTTAAAGCAAAATTATCAAATTCCTTAAATGACAGTTTCAGGAATGGGAAAAGAATGCAAAATAATAAACTTCTAGAAACCAGAAGCAATAAAAAAGTGAGGTTTAAATATTGTGAGGAAAAAAAGTGAAACAAAAAATACGCCCACATTTTTTGGTGCCAAAAATTACGCCCACATTATTGGCGCTAAATACAACGCCCATATATTTGGCGCCAAGTATGACGCCACATCCTCTGACGCCAGAACCGACGCCCACATTTTTTGGCGCAAAAAAATGTCTGAATACACATGCGTCAAAAATGACGTATTAACAGAATACAACTTCCGGCGTCAACTACGGCACCGGAAATGGCAAAATTTTTGCGCCAAAAAGTCAGCGCCAAAAATGACGCAATAAAAAGAAACATTTTCTGCCCCCGCGAGCCTAACAGCACACAGGGGAAAATGATCAATTGAAAATTTTTAAGGTAAAGAAAAATAAATTGAATTAAAATGCATTATCCCAAATAATGAAACTGACAGTCTGATTTTTAAAGGAATACTGATTATCCTGAATCATGGCAAATATAAGTTTAAAGACATATATTTAGAACTTTACATAGAAAGTGCCCAACCATAGCTTAGAGTGTCATAATAAAATAAGACTTACTTACCCTAAGACACTCATCTACATATAGTAGATAGCCAAACCAGTACTGAAACGAGAATCAGTAGAGGTAATGGTATATAAGAGTATATCGTCGATCTGAAAAGGGAGGTAAGAGATGCATCTCTACGACTGATAACAGAGAACCTATGAAATAGATCCCGTAGAAGGAGACCATTGAATTCAAATAGGCAATACTCTCTTCACATCCCTCTGACATTCACTGCACTCTGAGAGGAAAACCGGGCTCCAGCCTGCTGCGAAGCACATATCAACGTAGAATCTAGCACAAACTTACTTCACCACCTCCATGGGAGGCAAAGTTTGTAAAACTGATTTGTGGGTGTGGTGAGGGGTGTATTTATAGGTATTTTAAGGTTTGGGAAACTTTGCCCCTCCTGGTAGGAATGTATATCCCATACGTCACTAGCTCATGGACTCTTGCTAATTACATGAAAGAAATATCTTCATATCTTTTACTAATTGCCATTATATTTATACTTTTCTTATAGCTATGCATATTTATTTGTTTAATGCTTATCAATCCCTTTAAATTCTTATCCAAAATGTATTTACAAAACTTCCAATAGACTTTAAAGATGAACTTTGCAGAAAATCATCAGGTAATATTTCACTGGGTGTATTTGTAACATATTTAGGGACTATTACAATTATTTAGAAAAGTTCTAACATTTTTTTTACAAAATTCACTATTAAAGTTTATGAGATTTTTGCAAATAAATAATGTGATAAAGAACTGTAATAGCTGTTTATTTTTCAAATATAGTATACACACAGGCAGTAATAGACAGAGACATGCAAACACAGACAGTAATAGACAGAGCTATGCACTCACGGACAGTAATAGACAGACACATGCACTCACAGACAGTAATAGACAGAGACATTTACACACAGGCGGTAATAGACAGAGACGTGCACACACAGGCAGTAATAGACAGAGACATGCACTCACAGGCAGTAATAGACAGAGACATGCACACACTGGCAATAATAGGCAGATACATGCACACACAGGTAGTATTAGACAGAGACATGCACAAACAGGTAGTAACAGACAGAGACATGCACACACAGGCAGTAATAGACAGAGACATGCACATACAGGCTGTAACAGACAGAGACATGCACACACAGGAAGTAACAGACAGAGACATGCGCACACACACACAGTAATAGACAGAGATATGCACTCACAGGAGGTAATATACAGAGACATGCACACACAGGCAGTAATATACATAGACACGCACACACTGGCAGTAACAGACAGAGACATGCACACACTGGCAGTAACAGAGAGAGACATGCACACACAGGCAGTAATAGACAGAGACATGCATGCAAAGACAGTAATAGACAGAGATATGCACTCATAGACAGTAATAGACAGAGACATGCCCTCACATACAGTAATAGACAGAGACATACATACACAGGCAGTAATGCACAGAGACGTGCACACACAGGCAGCAATGCACAGAGACGTGCACACACAGGCAGTAATAGACAGAGACGTGCACACACAGGCAGAAATAGACAGAGAGATGCACTCACAGGCAGTAATAGACAGAGACATGCACACACAGGCAGTAATAGACAGAGACATGCACACACAGGCCGTAACAGACAGAGACATGCACACACTGGCAATAATAGGCAGAGACATGCACACACTGGCAATAATAGGCAGATACATGCACACACAGGTAGTATTAGACAGAGATATGCACAAACAGGTAGTAATAATGCACTCACAGGCAGTAACAGACAGAGACATGCACAAACAGGTAGTAACAGACAAAGACATGCACTCACAAGCAGTAAAAGACAGATACATGCACACACAGGCAGTAGCAAACAGAGACATGCACACACAGGCAGTAATAGACAGAGACATGCACAAACAGGTAGTAATAGACAGAAACATGCACTCACAGGAAGTAACAGACAGAGACATGCACACACACACATTAATAGACAGAGATATGCACTCCCAGACTGTAATAGACAGAGACATGCACTCACAGGCAGTAACAGACAGAAACATGCACACATAGGCAGTAACAGACAGAGACATGCACACACGGGCAGTAATAAACAGAGACATACACACACAGGCAGGAATAGGCAGATACATGCACACACAGACAGTAATAGACAGAGATATGCACTCCCAGACATTAATAGACAGAGACATGCACTCATATGCAGTAATAGACAGAGACATGCACACATAGGCAGTAATAGACAGAGATATGCACTCCCAGATAGTAATATAAATCACAAGGATGGTACACAGCACATTTAAAAAGTACACACAAGCACACACAGGCAGTAATAGACAGAGATATGCACTCCCAGACATTAATAGACAGAGACATGCACTCACAGGCAGTAATAGACAGAGACATGCACACACTGGCAATAATAGGCAGATACATGCACACACAGGTAGTATTAGACAGAGACATGCACAAGCAGGTAGTAATAGACAGAGACATGCACTCACAGGCAGTAACAGACAGAAACATGCACACACAGGCAGTAACAGATAGAGACATGCGCACACAGGCAGTAATAGACAGAGACCTGCACAAACAGGTAGTAATAGACACACATATGCAAGGTAGAGGTGAGCGCCAATAGAAGGCTGAGGGTAGGGGGGGGACGCTAAAATAGGCTAAAATTAGCTGATAGAATGTAAAATTAAAAATTACAAATTTATTTATTCCATACAATAATTATAATAATAAAAAAGAACAATATACACTGATAGTTGTTCATGGATCCATGTTACAAATGGTAGCAAATTACAGTGTTAGGTAAAATACAATACAATATAATAATAAAAACAATTGTAAATACTGATAAATTCAGTGGCTGATGATATAGCCTTTTATGCTGAGGCTATATCATCAGCCACTGAATTTATCAGTATTTACAATTGTTTTTATTATTATATTGTATTGTATTTTACCTAACACTGTAATTTGCTACCATTTGTAACATGGATCCATGAACAACTATCAGTGTATATTGTTCTTTTTTATTATTATAATTATTGTATGGAATAAATAAATTTGTAATTTTTAATTTTACATTCTATCAGCTAATTTTAGCCTATTTTAGCGTTCCCCCCCTACCCTCAGCCTTCTATTGGCGCTCACCTCTACCTTGCATATATCTTTTACACATTGGGCACGCTAGGGTACCCATCGAGGAGAGCTAGAGGCATCCCCCACCCCCCTTCCCCACCTGTTCTTTGCGCAGGATATACACCACCTTTATTCAAACAGTAATAGACACACACACACACACACACTCAGGCAGTAATAGCATACACAAGCACTCACAGGTGAGTTTGTGAAAACTTGCCATTGTCATTATGGAGTAAATTACACATACACACACCCATCACTATTAAGCATTTGTAAACAATAAGTAAATAAATACAAAAAAAAAAGGGAGACTAAATACACACATAGAGAACACACTCACAGGAACGAACAACCGGCTCAATAATATTGTTAGCCTGTTCTATGGTGATTTACCACCTGGGTGCAGCTTCTTTTAGCCCAGTAATGCTTTTCACAGAGTAGAACTTTCCTATAGCATATCAGTCTGATCCCGCCTATTAAGGTCAGTCCAGCACCAAAATACCAGGCAATTCCTCTCTGAACAAGGAACACAGCAACCCCAGATGATCGTTTCGGCCTTCATTGGGCCTCGTTAGTGAGGTGTAGCCATATTCCTCTAAGCACACTGCGCAAGGAGTCCACGTCTGGTTTCCCCTTTTTCCCCATAGGGAGACTAAATACACACATAGAGAAGCACACTCACAGGAACGAACAACTGGCTCAATAATATTGTTAGCCTGTTCTATGATGATTTACCACCTCGGTGCAGCTTCTTTTAGCCCAGTAATGCTTTTCACAGAATAGAACTTTCCTGTAGCATATCAGTCTGATCCCGCCTATTATGGTCAGTCCAGCACCAAAATACCAGGCAATTCCTCTCTGAACAAGGAACACAACAACCCCAGACGATCGTAGTGGCCTTCATTGGGCCTCGTCAGTCAGGTCTAGCCATATTCCTCTAAGCACACTGAGCAAGGAGTCCACGTCTGGTTTCCCCTTTTTCCCATAGGGAGACTAATTACACACAGAGAGAAGTGCACTCACAGGAATGAACAACTGGCTCAATACTATTGTTAGCCTGTTCTATGGCGATTTACCACCTGGGTGCATAATGTAAAAAAAAAATGTTTTAATTCAACAGTCCTTAACAGAAAACTTGTTCCTTAGTATGTGGAAACCCAATTTTTAAAACACCTTTTTTAATTAGCTCAGTAAAACAAAAAAATATGTACATATTATTATGTAAAGTCCATGAATAATTTGTCATATGCATAAAATATTACCTCTTTAGTGACACAGATCAGTGAGATAGGAGACTGCTTTGCTCAGGGTGATTCCTCTCCTTTTTACTTTCAGTTTTAGCTCAAAGTAGTTATCCAATCTTAACACGCCCCCTTTGTGATCTTTGTGCTCCATTAGTATGATTGACATCCCATGCAGCCAATTAACATAACAGCTTCCTTTCAAATATATATATATATATATATATATATATATATATATATATATATATATATTTGTAATGTATATGCTTGTGATCTGTGTATTTTAACCTTTGCTATACCAGTAGTTTATCAAGCAAGCAAGCAAGCACTGCCACTTTAACACAATAAAAAATAAAAACATTTTTTTAAAGTGCTCCCCACTGCTCCCTATTGCGCCCCAGGTCACTGCCCCGTCTGCCAGCCCCTAGAAACGGCCCTGGGCAGAGACTGCCCCATCTCCAAATAAGCTTTGTGAATCAAAAGTATCAACCAAGATGCCAGAGAAATGGCAGAGGCGTTCTGACCTTTCCTGGAACCAGAAAAAATAACAGACTAGGGGGTTGATTTATGAAGCAGTGGATGCTGCTTCCAACCCACTCCGCTTCATTTCCGAATACGATCGGGCTGATTAACACCCCCTGCTAGCGGCCAATTGGCCACGAATCTGCAGGGGGCGGTATTGCACCAGCATTTCACAAGAACTGCAGGTGCAATGATAAATGATACATTTCTGTCTATCGATGTGCGGCAGACAGGATTCGCTATATCGGATCATATCTGTCCACACCATGATAAATGTACCCCTAGAAGTCTTTCTGAATCTTTAGTAGCCTCAACATAATATTTCAAAGCTCTTACCATATCCAAAGAATGTAAAGACCTTTCAAGAGTATCCTTAGGATTAGGACACAAGGAAGGAACAACAATTTCCCTATTAATGTTGTTAGAATTCACAACTTTAGGCAAAAATGTAAACGAAGTCCGCAAAACAGCTTTATCTTGATGGAAAATCAGATAAGGAGACTCACAAGAGAGAGCAGACAATTCCGAAACTTTTCTAGCAGAAGAGATAGCCAAAAGAAATAACACTTTCCAAGAAATGCATAGGCTCAAAAGAAGGAGCCTGTAAAATCTTCAATACCAAATTGAGACTTCAAAGAGAAGAAATAGATTTAATAACAGGTTTGATACGAATCAAAGCCTGAACAAAATAGTGAATATCAGGAAGCTTGGCAATCTTTCTATGAAATAAGACAGAAAGAGCAGAAATGTGCCCTTTCAAAGTATTTGCAGACAACCCTTTATCCAAACCATCCTGAAGAAACTGTAAAATCCTAGGAATTCTGAAAAAATGCCAAGAATAATCATGAGTGGAACACCATGAAATATAGGTTTTCCAAACCCAATGATAAATCTTCATTGAAACAGACTTACAAAGCTGTATCATAGTGCTAATCACTGAGTCTGAGAAACCTCTATGACTAAGCACTAAACGTTCAATTTCCATGCCTTCAAATTTAGAGATTTGAGATCCTGATGGAAAAATGGCCCTTGAGACAGAAGGTCTGGCCTTAAGGAAGTGGCCAAGGCTGGCAACTGGACATCCGGAAAAGATCTGCATACCAAACCAGTGAGGCCATGCTGGTGCTATCAGAAACACATAAGATTGTTCTATTATAATCTTGGAAATCATCCTTGGAAGAAGAACCAGAGGCGGAAAAATGTAAGCAGGTTGGTAAAGCCAAGGAACTGCTTAAGCATCCACCATCTACGCCTGAGGATCCATGGACCTGGAAAGGTATCGGGGAAGCTTCTTGTTTAGACGAGAGGCCAGCAGATCTATTTCTAGAAGACCCCACATCTGTAAAAGATGAAAAAACACATCTGGATGGAGAGACCACTCTCCCGGATGTAAAGTAGGATGGCTGAGATAATCCGCTTCCCAATTGTCTACACCTGGGATATGAATCACAGAAATTTGATAAGAGTTTGATTCCGCCCAAGAAAGTATCTGAGATACTTCTTTCATTGCTGAAGGACTGCGAGTCCCTCCTTGATGACTGACATATGCCACTTTTCTAATATTGTCTGTCTGAAAATGAATTTTAAGTTCTTTCTTCAATAGAGGTCAAGCCTGAAGAGCTCTGAAAATAGTACGGAGTTCTAAAATATTGATTGGTAACCTCGCCTCTTGAGGATTCCAAACCCCTTGTGCTGTCAGAGACCCCCAGACAGCTCCCCAACCTGTAAGACTTGCATCTGTTGAGATCACAGTCCAGGAAGGATGAACAAAGGAGGCCTCTTGAGAGAGTTGAGTGTTGGGATTTAAGTATATCAACTGTGATTTCTGAGTATAGCCCCGGCACCATTGGTGCAACATGCAAATCTGTAGAGGTCTCATATGAAAATGAGCAAAGGGGATCACATCTGATGCTGCAGTCATGAGACCTAAAACTTCCATGCACATAGCCACTAAAGGGAATGATAGACAAGCTAAAACCAACTTCATTCATCTCTTGTCTGTTAGAGAAAGAGTCATGGACACTGAATCTATCTGGAAACCTAAAAAGGTGACCCTTGTCTGAGGAATCAAGAAACTCTTGTAAATTGATCCTCCAACCATGTCTTTGAAGAACCCACACTAGATGTTTTGTGTGAGATTCTGCTAAATGAAAAGATTGAGCTAGTAACAAGATATTGTCCAAATAAGGAAACACCATTATACCCTGCTCTCTGATTACAGATAGAAGGGCACTGAGAACCTTCAAGAAAATTCTTGGAGCTGTCGCTAAGCCAAACGGAAGAGTGACAAATTGGTAATGCTTGTCTAGAAAAGAGAATCTCAGAAAACGATAGTGGTCTGGAAGAATCGGAATGTGAAGATAAGTGTCCTGTAAGTCTATTGTGGACATGAAATGACCTTGCTGAACAAAAGGCAGAATAGTCCTCATAGTCACCATCTTGAATGTTGGGACTCTTAAAAAACTATTTAAAAATTTCAGATCCAGGATTGGTCTGAACTAATCTTCTTTCTTTGGGACAATGAACAGATTTGAATAAAAACCCAAACCCTGTTCCTGCTGAGACACTGGGACAATAACCCCTGAAAGCTCTAGGTCTGAAACGCACTTCCAAAAAGCCTGAGCCTTCACAGGGTTTGTTGGAACATGAGAAAGAAAGAATCTTCCCATGAGAGGTCTTATTCTGAAACCTATTTGATACCCTTGAGAAACAATATCCTGAATCCACTGATTTTGAAAAGAATCTGTCCAAATGTCTTGAAATAATTTCAATCTGCCCCCCACCAGTTGAACTGGTTTGAGGGCCGCAAATTCATGCAGTCTTAGGGGCTGGATTTGGTTTCTTATAAAGCTTGGATTTATTCTAATTCGGAGATGGTCTCCAATTAGAGCTCCAAAGGAGGCAAAGGTTGTAAAACTGAGGTATGATTGAGGTGGGAGGTGTATTTATAGGCATTTTGAGGTTTGGAAAACTTTGCCCCCTCTTGGTAGGAATGTATATCCCATACGTCACTATCTCATGGACTCTTTCCACTTACATGAAAGAAAAATGTTCAGGTTCCTTAGCCTCAACTTCCAAAACAGGATTAGGGACAGAATCAGTAGAATCCATAATTAAACATACCCCCCAAAGTTGAAAGTAAGCTCATGGTATAATAAAACTCTCTGCCCCAAAGCTATATAATAAATATTTATATGCCCAAATTATGGTGATAGTGTGTCGATTCATACATTTTTTAAAGCTACTTACCCATAACACCCCTCTACTAGTGAAAACTAGCAGAACACCAGACCAGTGCTGAAAACATATCTGCAAAGGATCCAATATAGGAGTAAACTGTAGACCCAACAGAGTAAAGCAAGAGACAAATCCCTGCGACAAATGTGGGAAGTCAGTGATTTAAATTCTCATTGGATAGAAAAAATAAGCCACTACCTGTATTCCTTAATTTCCCTCTTACAAGTATTGTACTCTGAGGAGAAATGGCCGTAAAATCAGTCTGAAAACACATCTCAATTAAGAAAATCATCTGCACAGCTTAAATTTTCACCTTCCTCCAGCATAGGTAAAGATAAGAATAATTACCATAGAGGTGGAAAGGGTTATATAGAGCTTTATGGGTTTGGAAAACTTTGCCTTCTCCTAGTGGCAAGGAGAATAATTCCCAGAAGTAATGGATCACGGACTCTTTCCAGATTTTTGAAAGAAAATATATTTAGCATGCCACTTGTAATCTAGTCTATATTGTTTCCAAGTTATATATAATACCTCATAAAAAGATGTAATTAATACAGAGCATAAGGTCAGAAATCTGCTTAAAAAAGTTTTGCAGACCATACTATAGTCATATGTCTTCTACCTTTTACTCTCACAAGTGGGTAAAAAACTATTGGAGTTACTAGATTACTAATTACATCTAGAAACCAAATAACAACTCACCAAAATAATTGCAAGTAAACCATTATACACTATCGCCTAGATTTAGAGTTCTGCAGTAGCCGTCAAAAGCAGCGTTAAAAGGACAGTGAACACCAACATTTTTCTTATTTAAAAAGATAGATAATCCCTTTATTAACCATTTCCCATTTCTGCATAACCAACAGTTATATTAATATACTTTTTACCTCAGTGATTACCTCGTATCTAAGCCTCTGCAGACAGCCTCCTTATCTAAGTGCTTTTGACAGACATGCAGTGTAGTCAATCAGTGAAGACTCCTAAATAACTTCACGGGAGTGAGAACAATGTTATCTATATGACACACATGAACTAACACTGTCTAACTGTGAAAAACTTTAAAAATGCTCTGAGCTAAGAGGCGGTTTTCAACGGTTTAGAAATCAGTTTGATCCTAGCTAGGTTTAGCTTTTCAAAAATCCCACCAAGGGAACAAAGCAAATTTGATGATAAAAGTAAATTGGAAAGTTTTTTAAAATTGCATGCCCTATCTGAATCATGAACGTTTAGTTTTGACTTTACTGTCCCTTTAAGGGATCCTAACGCTGCTTTTGGCCGCCTGCTGGTATTTAGAGTCAGGCAGGAAAGGGTCTTATGCTCACTTTTAAGCCGCGACTTTTCCATACCGCAGATCCCCTTACGCCAATTGCGTATCCTATTTTTTCAATGGGATCTTCCTAACGCCGGTATTTAGAGTCTTGGCTGAAGTGATCAGTAGACCCTCTACTGACAAGACTCCAGCCGCAGAAAAAAATCAGTAGTTAAGAGCTTTCTGGGCTAACGCCGGTTTATAAAGCTCTTAACTACTGTGCTCTAAAGTACATTAACACCCATAAACTACCTATGTATCTCTAAACCGAGGTCCCCCCCACATCGACGCCACTATAATAAATATTTTTAACCCCTAATCTGCCGACCGCACACCGCCGTCACCTACATTATCCCTATGAACCCCTAATCTGCTGCCCCGAACATCGCCGACACCTACATAATATTTATTAACCCCTAATCTGCCCCCCCCCCAACGTCGCCGCTACCTAACTACACTTATTAACCCCTAATCTGCCGACCGGACCTCGCCGCTACTATACTAAATGTATTAACCCCTAAAGCTAAGTCTAACCCTAACACCCCCCTAAATTAAATATAATTTTAATCTAACGAAATAAATTAAATATTATTAACTAAAGAATTCCTATTTAAAGCTAAATACTTACCTGTAAAATAAACCCTAAGATAGCTACAATATAACGAATAATTATATTGTAGCTATTGTAGGGTTTATTTTTATTTTACAGGCAACTTTGTATTTATTTTAACTAGGTACAATAGCTATTAAATAGTTATTAACTATTTAATAGCTACCTAGTTAAAATAATTAAAAAATTACCTGTAAAATAAATCCTAACCTAAGTTACAATTAAACCTAACACTACACTAGCAATAAATTAATTAAATAATTAAGGAACCTTCATTCATCGGGTAGTCGTCGGGGAAGGAGGATGTTCCGCGCCGGAGGTCTTGAAGATGGAGCTGCTCCTCGTCGGATGGATGAAGATAGAAGATGCCGCTTGGATGAAGATGTCTGCCGTTCCATATGTCCTCTTCTGCCTGGATAGGATGAAGACTTCTGCCAGTCTGGATGTCCTCTTCTGCCCCATCGGATGAAGACTTCGGCCCGGTTGGGTGAAGATGACTCAAGGTAGGGAGATCTTAACGGGGGTAGTGTTAGGTTTATTTAAGGGGGGTTTGGGTTAGAGTAGGGGTATGTGGGTGGTGGGTTTTAATGTTGGGAGGTGGTATTGTGTTTTTAAGGGCTGGTAAAAGAGCTGGTTACTTTTTAATTTAGAATAGGGTAGGGACCTTTATTATTTTGGGGGCTTTGTTATTTTATTAGGGGGCTTAGAGTAGGTGTAATTAGCTTAAAATTCTTGTAATCTTTTTTATTTTTTGTAATTTAGTGTTTTGTTTTTTTGTAATTTAGTTTAGTTGATTTAATTGTAGGTAATTGTAGGTAATTTATTTAATTAATTTATTGTTAGTGTAGTGTTAGGTTTAATTGTAACTTAGGTTAAAATACAAAGTTGCCTGTAAAATAAATATAAATCCTAAAATAGCTACAATATAATTATTCATTATATTGTAGCTATATTAGGGTTTATTTTACAGGTAAGTATTAGCTTTAAATAGGAATACTTCAGTTAATAATATTTAATTTATTTCGTTAGATTAAAATTATATTTAACTTAGGGGGTGTTAGGGTTAGGGTTAGACTTAGCTTTAGGGGTTACTACATTTATTAGAGTGGCGGCATGGTCCGGTCGGCAGATTAGGGGTTAATAAATATAATATAGGTGTCGGCGATGTTAGGGGCAGCAGATTAGGGGTTCATATAGATAATGTAGGTTGCGGCGGTGTCCGGAGCGGAAGATTAGGGGTTAATTGTGTAATGTAGGTGTCAGCGATAGCGAGAGCGGCAGATTAGGGGTTAATAAGTGTAAGGTTAGGGGTGCTTAGACTCGGGGTTCATGTTAGGGTGTTAGGTGCAGACTTAGAAAGTGTTTCCCCGTAGGAAACAATGGGGCTGCGTTAGGAGCTGAACGCTGCTTTTTTGCAGGTGTTAGGTTTTTTTCAATCCCAAACTGCCCCATTGTTTCCTATGGGGGAATCGTGCACGAGCACATTTTTCCAGCTAGCCGCTACCGTAAGCAGCGCTGGTATTGAGGGTTGAAGTGGCGGTAAATTCGGCTCAACAAACATTTTTCCAGCTAGCCGCTACCGTAAGCAACGCTGGTATTGAGGGTTGAAGTGGCAGTAAATTCATCTCAACGCCCCCTTTTTGGAGCCTAACGCAGCCCTTCAGAGAACTCTCAATACCAGCGTTGTTTAGAAGCAGCGCTAGAAAAAAAAGACGCATAGCTAACGCACCCCTTTGGCCGCAAAACTCTAAATCTAGGTGAATGATTTTAAAAATGAGTATTAATAGAAGGACAAACTTAAACCATTACTTAAAACAGCAGATACAGGTGATGAGACTGGTATGGGATACCAGCTAGGTGCAGTTGACAACAGGCAAGTGACCACTGGTACAGCAAGTACAGGAGACTCAGCAGGCAGAGAAAGCCAAGCAGGTAGAGTTGGTGAGGCTAGTACGGGGTACCAGGTAGGTGCAGTTACTACAGCAGGATTTAGGTAAGTTGCCATTGGCACAGCTAGTACAGGAGACTCAGCAGGCAAAGGAAACCTAACAGGAACAGTTAGTAAGGCTGGTACGTGATTCCATATAAGTGCAGCAGGCACAGCAGGTACAGCAGGATTCGGGTAAGTGGCTACTGGTACAGCAAGTACAAATGACTTAGCAGGCACAGGAAACCTAAAAGGTACAGTTGGAGAGGCTGGTACAGGATACCAGGTAAGTGAAGCTGGTACCGCAGGATTCAGGTAAGTTGCAATCAGGAAACAGGGTAGGTACGAGGTTGGTACAACATAGGATAAAGGGACAGCTGAATGCTAGTACAAACAATGTTATCTGCTAAATAATTCAGGCTAGAGTAATGGACTGAGGGGATTTATATTGGAACTCCCATAGCTGTGGCCATTAAGGTGGAAGTTCCTAAACTTAAGCATGGCTCCTTTAAAAGAGCTCAGTGCATGCATAAGGAAGGCAGCAGCCTCTGCAGAAGACAGGCATCAGCGTTCCACGTGGAGGAATGTGGAAGCAGCAGCCTGTCATTGAAGCTCAGTCAGGTAAGTAATACCTCACATAAGGGGATAAGTGCTGTGTATTAAATATAAGTACTTCAATTCAGAAAAGACACTGAAAAAAAGGATTTCCCTATGTACTTGATTCACCTGAGCACATTAAGTTATTCCACTCCTTTTCTGTCCTCCAAAAATAGTGGCCACTGCAGACACAGTCCCACAAACTGCAATTAACAACTATTCCCCTGCCCCCTAAACCATAAATAAACATCACCATGACCCTGGCTCCACAGCAAACATCTCCTCTACACCTTTGACCTTCATTACACAAATAATCCACTAAAAATTACCCCCTTAATATTTACCCCCATTATACAACTTTTTCCCTTTCGAAAAATACCCACAAAAACCTTGCTACACCAAATTACCCCAAAAAAATCTTTTTCAAAACTTAACTGAACGTTTTCCTTTCCTGAAGTCCATCTTATCATTGTTCAATCTTTTAAAGCCAAATGGAACAGGTCCTCTTCGATACATACTGCTTTTCAAAGAGGTTTCCTCCAATATATTAAAAAATATCCAATCCTGATTTGTTAATTAATCAGTATGGCTGGTGGACAGACTCTAAACTAAGCCTACCCACTCTACTGATCATAATAACTGTGGGTGGGGTAGGTGGCTGAAAGGGCTCATGCCAGTAAGGTATACCTGTTTGCAGAGAAAGGTTAAAACCTAATGAAGAGGATCACCTCTTTTTGATCTTACATGTTGATCTTCAACTGCCTAAAAAACAGTTGAATGACAACTAAAAATTATTGTACAATTACTTCAGTTGTTGCTGCCAATAACAGGTCTTCAGGAGCATGGCAGGCTGACTTACATGATATCAAAAGTCATTATGTTATAGTGACAAACATAAAAATATAACAAAACTGTTGTTTTCCTGTGGTTCTGTTGCTTTCAGTAGAAGCTTGATTAAGAGATAGGTTTACATTTTCTATATATTTGCATATATTTAAGGCTAGATTACAAGTGGAGCTAACTTATTGTGCGCCCGCAAACGGGCAACTTTGCCCATTTGCAGGCAAGCGATAAGTAACCAGCCATTACAATTGCTAGATTAGATTTCTGGTTAATAGAGGGCATTATAGTTTTTATTTTTAAAAAATGTAGCATTTTTTTTAATAAAAAACAACTCAACTAGGCAGTTTTGGGGCCTTAAAGTTGACGGGTGTGGGGTGTTAAAAAAAAAAAAAAAAAAGGCACTGAAAAGTGCCTTTACATTGCAGTCTATGGAAACTGTGTGTTATATAAAAAATAAAGGTTAAATATGAGCGCAGGGTGATACACCAAACTCCTGAAAAGACCTAAAGGTCCCTAATATAGGCCAGAAAATAGTACTATGAAATAACAAAAAACAGGAGCGCTAAAAAGCTGAGGGTGACGTAACTCTAAATGTGAATATAAATACAATAAAACCAGGTATATCCTGCAAGTAATAAAGTGCTATCAAAAACAAAATCTAAATGAATTCAAAGTGCCATTCATTAATAGTGTATATTTAGTAGAAAACGAAATACTTAATATTTCAAGTCACAAAGTGTATCCCTTTAAATAGTGCACTAGTGTTCTTAATATGTATAAGATACTATGATTGAAAAATGAGACCAAATCTTACATTTAAAAACATAATTTATGTAAGAACTTACCTGATAAATTCATTTCTTTTATATTAGCAAGAGTCCATGAGCTAGTGACGTATGGGATATACATTCCTACCAGGAGGGGCAAAGTTTCCCAAACCTCAAAATGCCTATAAATACACCCCTCACCACACCCACAAATCAGTTTAACGCATAGCCAAGAAGTGAGGTGATAAGAAAAAAGTGCGAAAGCATAAAAAATAAGGAATTGGAATAATTGTGCTTTATACAAAAAAATCAAAACCACCACAAAAAGGGTGGGCCTCATGGACTCTTGCTAATATGAAAGAAATGAATTTATCAGGTAAGTTCTTACATAAATTATGTTTTCTTTCATGTAATTAGCAAGAGTCCATGAGCTAGTGACGTATGGGATAATGGCTACCCAAGATGTGGATCTTCCACGCAAGAGTCACTAGAGAGGGAGGGATAAAATAAAGACAGCCAATTCCGCTGAAAATAATCCACACCCAAAATAAAGTTTAAATCTTATAATGAAAAAAACTGAAATTATAAGCAGAAGAATCAAACTGAAACAGCTGCCTGAAGTACTTTTCTACCAAAAACTGCTTCAGAAGAAGAAAACACATCAAAATGGTAGAATTTAGTAAAAGTATGCAAAGAAGACCAAGTTGCTGCTTTGCAAATCTGATCGACCGAAGCTTCATTCCTAAACGCCCAGGAAGTAGAAACTGACCTAGTAGAATGAGCTGTAATCCTTTGAGGCGGAGTTTTACCCGACTCAACATAGGCATGATGAATTAAAGATTTTAACCAAGATGCCAAAGAAATGGCAGAGGCCTTCTGACCTTTCCTAGAACTGGAAAAGATAACAAATAGACTAGAAGTCTTTCGGAAATTCTTAGTAGCTTCAACATAATATTTCAAAGCTCTAACTACATCCAAAGAATGCAATGATTTCTCCTTAGAATTCTTAGGATTAGGACATAATGAAGGAACCACAATTTCTCTACAAATGTTGTTAGAATTCACAACCTTAGGTAAAAATTTGAAAGAAGTTCGCAACACCGCCTTATCCTGATGAAAAATCAGAAAAGGAGACTCACAGGAAAGAGCAGATAATTCAGAAACTCTTCTAGCAGAAGAGATGGCCAAAAGAAACAAAACTTTCCAAGAAAGTAATTTAATGTCCAATGAATGCATAGGTTCAAACGGAGGAGCTTGAAGAGCCCCCAGAACCAAATTCAAACTCCAAGGAGAAATTGACTTAATGACAGGTTTTATACGAACCAAAGCTTGTACAAAACAATGAATATTCGGAAGATTAGCAATCTTTCTGTGAAAAAGAACAGAAAGAGCAGAGATTTGTCCTTTCAAGGAACTTGCAGACAAACCTTTATCCAAACCATCCTGAAGAAACTGTAAAATTCTCGGAATTCTAAAAGAATGCCAGGAAAAATGATGATAAAGACACCAAGAAATGTAAGTCTTCCAGAATCTATAATATATCTTCCTAGATACAGATTTACGAGCCTGTAACATAGTATTAATCACAGAGTCAGAGAAACCTCTTTGACTAAGAATCAAGCGTTCAATCTCCATACCTTTAAATTTAAGGATTTGAGATCCTGATGGAAAAAAGGACCTTGCGACAGAAGGTCTGGTCTTAACGGAAGAGTCCACGGTTGGCAAGAGGCCATCCGGACAAGATCTGCATACCAAAACCTGTGAGGCCATGCTGGAGCCACCAGCAGAACAAACGAGCATCCCTTCAAAATCTTGGAGATTACTCTTGGAAGAAGAACTAGAGGCGGAAAGATATAGGCAGGATGATACTTCCAAGGAAGTGACAATGCATCCACTGCTTCCGCTTGAGGATCCCTGGATCTGGACAGATACCTGGGAAGTTTATTGTTTAGTTGAGAAGCCATCAGATCTATTTCTAGAAGTCCCCACATTTGAACAATCTGAAGAAATACCTCTGGGTGAAGAGACCATTCGCCCGGATGTAACGTTTGGCGACTGAGATAATCCGCTTCCCAATTGTCTATACCTGGGATATGAACCGCAGAAACTAGACAGGAGCTGGATTCCGCCCATACCAGTATCCGAGATACTTCTTTCATAGCCAGAGGACTGTGAGTCCCTCCTTGATGATTGATGTATGCCACAGTTGTGACATTGTCTGTTTGAAAACAAATGAACGATTCTCTCTTTAGAAGAGGCCATGACTGAAGAGCTCTGAAAATTGCACGGAGTTCCAAAATATTGATTGGTAATCTCACCTCCTGAGATTCCCAAACCCCTTGTGCTGTCAGAGACCCCCAAACAGCTCCCCAACCTGTCAGACTTGCATCTGTTGAAATTACAGTCCAGGTCGGAAGAACAAAAGAAGCCCCCTGAAATAAATGATGGTGATCTGTCCACCACGTCAGAGAGTGTCGTACAATCGGTTTTAAAGATATTACTTGAGATATCTTTGTGTAATCCCTGCACCACTGGTTCAGCATACAGAGCTGAAGAGGTCGCATGTGAAAACGAGCAAAGGGGATCGCGTCCGATGCAGCAGTCATAAGACCTAGAATTTCCATGCATAAGGCTACCGAAGGAAATGATTGTGATTGAAGGTTTCGACAAGCTGTAATCAATTTTAGACGTCTCTTGTCTGTCAGAGACAGAGTCATGGACGCTGAATCTATCTGGAAACCTAAAAAGGTTACCCTTGTCTGAGGAATCAATTAACTTTTCGGTAAATTGATCCTCCAACCATGATCTTGAAGAAACAACACAAGTCGATTCGTATGAGATTCTGCTAAATGTGACTGAGCAAGTACCAAGATATCGTCCAAATAAGGAAATACCACAATACCCTGTTCTCTGATTACAGACAGAAGGGCACCGAGAACCTTTGTAAAAATTCTTGGAGCTGTTGCTAGGCCAAACGGAAGAGCCACAAACTGGTAATGCTTGTCTAGGAAAGAGAATCTCAGAAACTGATAGTGATCTGGATGAATCGGAATATGCAGATATGCATCCTGTAAATCTATTGTGGACATATAATGCCCTTGCTGAACAAAAGGCAGGATAGTCCTTATAGTTACCATTTTGAATGTTGGTATCCTTACATAACGATTCAATATTTTTAGATCCAGAACTGGTCTGAAGGAATTCTCCTTCTTTGGTACAATGAAGAGATTTGAATAAAACCCCAGCCCCTGTTCCAGAACTGGAACTGGCATAATTACTCCAGCCAACTCTAGATCTGAAACACATTTCAGAAATGCTTGAGCCTTCGCTGGATTTACTGGGACACGGGAAAGAAAAAATCTCTTTGCAGGAGGCCTTATCTTGAAGCCAATTCTGTACCCTTCTGAAACAATGTTTTGAATCCAAAGATTGTGAATTGAATTGATCCAAATTTCTTTGAAAAATCGTAATCTGCCCCCTACCAGCTGGGCTGGAATGAGGGCCGCACCTTCATGTGGACTTGGGAGCTGGCTTTGGTTTTCTAAAAGGCTTGGATTTATTCCAGACTGGAGATGGTTTCCAAACTGATACCGCTCCTGTGGGTGAAGGATCAGGCTTTTGTTCCTTATTGTGACGAAAGGAACGAAAACGATTATTAGATCTAAATTTACCTTTAGATTTTTTATCCTGTGGTAAAAAAGTTCCTTTCCCTCCAGTAACAGTTGAGATAATAGAATCCAACTGAGAACCAAATAATTTATTACCCTGGAAAGAAAGGGAAAGCAAAGTTGACTTAGAAGACATATCAGCATTCCAAGTTTTAAGCCATAAAGCTCTTCTAGCTAAAATAGCTAGAGACATATACCTGACATCAACCCTAATGATATCAAAGATAGCATCACAAATAAAATTATTAGCATGTTGAAGAAGATTAACAATGCTATGAGAATTATGATCTGTTACTTGTTGCGCTAAAGCTTCTAACCAAAAAGTTGAAGCTGCAGCAACATCCGCTAAAGATATAGCAGGTCTAAGAAGATTACCTGAACATAAGTAAGCTTTTCTTAGAAAGGTTTCAATCTTCCTATCTAATTGATCCTTAAAGGAAGTACTATCTGCCGTAGGAATAGTAGTACATTTAGCAAGAGTAGAGACAGCCCCATCAACTTTAGGGATTTTGTCCCAAAATTCTAATCTGTCAGATGGCACAGGATATAATTGCTTAAAACGTTTAGAAGGAGTAAATGAATTACCCAAATTATTCCATTCCCTGGAGATTACTTCAGAAATAGCATCAGGGACAGGAAAAACTTCTGGAATAACTACAGGAGATTTAAAAACCTTATTTAAACATTTAGATTTAGTATCAAGAGGACCAGAATCCTCTATTTCTAATGCAATTAAGACTTCTTTAAGTAAAGAACGAATAAATTCCATTTTGAATAAATATGAAGATTTATCAGCATCAATCTCTGAGACAGAATCCTCTGAACCAGAGGAACCATTATCAGAATCAGAATGATGATGTTCATTTAAAAATTCATCTGAAAAATGAGAGGTTTTAAAAGACCTTTTATGTTTACTAGAAGGAGGAATAACAGACATAGCCTTCTTAATGGATTTAGAAACAAAATCTCTTATGTTAACAGGAACACTATGAGTATTAGATGTTGATGGAACAGCAACAGGTAATGTAACATTACTAAAGGAAATATTATCTGCATTAACAAGTTTGTCATGACATTCATTACAAACAACAGCTGGAGGAATAGATACCACAAGTTTACAGCAGATACACTTAACTTTGGTAGATCCAGCACCAGGCAGCGTTTTTCCAGAAGTATCTTCTGACTCAGTGTCAATCTGGGACATCTTGCAATATGTAATAGAAAAAACAACATATAAAGCAAAATTGATCAAATTCCTTAAATGACAGTTTCAGGAATGGGAAAAAATGCCAGTGAACAAGCTTCTAGCAACCAGAAGCAATAAATAATGAGACTTAAATAATGTGGAGACAATAGTGACGCCCACACTTTTGGCGCAAAAAAAAAAGTCAAAAAATGACGCAACTTCTGGCGACACGTATGACGCCGGAAACAGAAAAAAAAAATTTGCGCCAAAAAAGTCCGCGCCAAAAATGACGCAATAAAATGAAGCATTTTCAGTCCACAGGGAAAAAAAGTCAAATTTTAAGGTAAGAAAAAAATTGATTTATTCATATGCATTATCCCAAATATGAAACTAACTGTCTGAAATAAGGAACGTTGAACATCCTGAGTCAAGGCAAATAAATGTTTGAATACATATATTTAGAACTTTATATAAAAGTGCCCAACCATAGCTTAGAGTGTCACAGAAAATAAGACTTACTTACCCCAGGACACTCATCTACATGTAGTAGAAAGCCAAACCAGTACTGAAACGAGAATCAGTAGAGGTAATGGTATATATAAGAGTATATCGTCAATCTGAAAAGGGAGGTAAGAGATGGATCTCTACGACCGATAACAGAGAACCTATGAAATAGACCCCGTAGAAGGAGATCATTGAATTCAAATAGGCAATATTCTCCTCACATCCCTCTGACATTCACTGCACGCTGAGAGGAAAACCGGGCTCCAACCTGCTGCGGAGCGCATATCAACGTAGAATCTAGCACAAACTTACTTCACCACCTCCATAGGAGGCAAAGTTTGTAAAACTGATTTGTGGGTGTGGTGAGGGGTGTATTTATAGGCATTTTGAGGTTTGGGAAACTTTGCCCCTCCTGGTAGGAATGTATATCCCATACGTCACTAGCTCATGGACTCTTGCTAATTACATGAAAGAAAAGGGGACTATGCCAATTTAATATACTTCATAAAACATAAAAGAATGATATTAGACAATTCTATTAAAAATTGTATAAATGCATAAAACTAACGAACGTCTCCATTAAAAATAAAATTAAAATAAACCTCAGGTTGCCACCACATAAAAAAAAATATATATAGAGGAAGATCCGTTAATGTGGACCAGTGAAACTAATAACAGTTCAAGTTGGAAAGATAACAGGAGTGATTTCCAAAGTTCATACTCTCAGTTAGCGATCAACCGCAGGCTTACCCCCACACTGTGTCAAGATCTTGAAAAAGCCCGGTATAAGGAGAAACGCGTTGATGAAGTCACAACTACACTTGTGAGTGTGCATTGCTGTTGGAAGTCGTTATCCTTTGTACAACAAAGAATCGGCAATTGTCAGCTGGACCGGCAGAGACTGACATTATTGGCAAGCAAGGTCGACATAATCGGACAAGGGTACTACTGCACGGAACTTTTCCGCAGAGTAAAACCAGAGCTCCTCAGTTTGAGGATTGGACAGAGCTAATTCTTCTACACATCACTCCTTCAAAGGTATCTTGCGTGTTGTTATACACTTAAGAGCAGATACTTTGGTAGCGGAAATTCAGTTACCTTCTAAAGCCGCTCCGATAAAGGACCAATCAGGAGGCCGATCCAGGACAGCGCCCATAAAGGTGACGTCACCCCGCTACGGCGGTAACTTTGAACACAGAGACTTCAGAACACACACAGTGTGGGGGTAAGCCTGCGGTTGATCGCTAACAGAGTATGAAATTTGGAAATCACTCCTGTTATCTTTCCAACTTGAACTGTTATTAGTTTCACTGGTCCACATTAACGGATCTTCCTCTATATATATTTTTTTTTATGTGGTGGCAACCTGAGGTTTATTTTTATTTTATTTTTAACGGAGACGTCCGTTAGTTTTATGCATTTATGCAATTTTTAATAGAATTGTCTAATATCATTCTTTTATGTTTTATGAAGTATATTAAATTGGCATAGTCCCCTTTTTAAATGTAAGATTTGGTCTCATTTTTCAATCATAGTATCTTATACATATTAAGAACACTAGTGCACTATTTAAAGGGATACATTTTGTGACTTGAAATATTAAGTATTTCGTTTTCTACTAAATATACACTATTAATGAATGGCACTTTGAATTCATTTAGATTTTGTTTTTGATAGCACTTTATTACTTGCAGGATATACCTGAAACTGTGTGTTCCCTGTAAGTATACATGAATATATACATATACATTTATGAGTTAACACATAAATATATAAGTATATAAGCATTTACATATATATTTAAAAATGCTGCAATCGCTGCGCTACTTAGCCCCTTCGCTGCACTTAGATTCTGATGTCTTCTCTGACAGCATCAGAACGAGGCACCCATTGGAGCCTATGGAAGTGCACTCTCATGAACGCAATACTTCCTAGCAATGCAAATGCATGCAATAACTTGTAATATAAGCACACATTAGCGTGCGCTGGTATTACAAAGTGGAGTGCTAATAAACTTGTAATCTAGCCCTTAGTCTTTTTTTCTCATTTGCCTTTTTAATTAACAGATGAGATCAGTTATATATGCTAAATTAAAAAAAAGATAATAATTTGGAAGAATTTAATGGCAGAAAAAATATGATGAATCAAATATGTTGTAAAACATACCGTACCTTGGCATGGTATAAAAGACCGCTGCTCCATAACTTGTCTGCCTGCTCTGAGGCGGCGGACAGAAATCAACCCGATCGAATACGATCGGGTTGATTGACACCCCCTGCTAGCAGCCGGTTAGCTGCAAATCTGCTGGGGGCAGCATTGCACCAGCAGTTCACAAGAACTGCTGGTGCAATGGTAAATGCCGACAGTGAATGCTGTCAACATTTATCGATGTGCAGCGGACATCATATTCTACTTCGTATCATGTCTGCTTGCACATTGATAAATATACCCCATAGTGTTAAAATGTCTAATCGTACTCTTTTAGGTTGTCTTACATACCTGAAACATTTAGTTATGTCTGCATTTAGGATGCATACTCTGGCGACCCCATCCAGCCCCCTCACAATTATTTTTTTTTCTTCGCTTTGAACCGATCAAAAGCAATGTCAACTGATAGGCTTTAAATATTGGGCAGATAGTCCGGAGTTACCACACGTGTGCTCCACTTCGGTAGTGTAATAAATCATCAGCCAATCAGCTTTGGCCACCATGACGTGTCACAACGCCCATTCATGAAAGGCACACGCATGCACGCTACGGGCAGAGGGAGGACCGCAATGAAATGGGATTAAACACTGAATCCTAACTCTAGCATTGCAGTTAACAGTGAATCTCGTGATTCACTGTTTACTTGTATGACTTAGAAGTCACATTGGAGCATGCGCGTAAAACAGGCAGCACAAGAGCGTGCATAGAGTAACAGTTACATTTGAGGTGTCCATTAGGTAACTTCACTCTACCCTCATAATAATTTTTTTTTTCTTTATTCTGTGACATGTAGAGCGGGTGGAATTAAAGTACTTGATGGATAGGTGGGAAATTAGATTATATTAAAATTATATTATAAAATGTAAAATATATTTTGTATAAACAACGAGGATCACATCAGCAAACAAATCTCTATCGATGGATATCTATCATTACTTGTCTTGTTTTCCATTACTTTAAAGTATATTATATAAGTATTATTTAAAGGAACATGAACGACAAAAATTAAACTTTCACCATTTCATATAGAAGTAAATTGAAAATAGCATGCTGTAGGGACTTTCTAAAATGTTTAACCCCTTAATGACCACAGCACTTTTCCATTTTCTGTCCATTTGGGACCAAGGATATTTTTACATTTTTGCAGTGTTTGTGTTTAGCTGTAATTTTCCTCTTACTCTTTTACTGTACCCACACATATTATATACAGTTTTTCTCGCCATTAAATGGACTTTCTAAAGATACCATTATTTTCATCATATCTTATCATTTACTATAAAAAAAAATATAAAATATGAGGAAAAATGGAAAAAAACACACTTTTTCTAACTTTGTCCCCCAAAATCTGTTACACATCTACAACCACCAAAAAACACCCATGCTAAATAATTTCTAAATTTTGTCCAGAGTTTAGAAATACCCAATGTTTACACGTTCTTTGCTTTTTTTTGCAAGTTATAGGGCAATAAATATAAGTAGCACTATTTCCAAACCACTTTTTTTCAAAATGAGCGCTAGTTACATTGGAACCCTGATATCTGTCAGGAATACCTGAATATCCCTTGACATGTATATATTTTTTTTTAGAAGACATCCCAAAGTATTGATCTAGGCCCATTTTGGTATATTTCATGCCACCATTTCACCACCAAATGCGATCAAATAAAAAAAATTGTTCACTTTTTCACAAATTTTTTCACAAACTTTAGGATTCTCACTGAAATTATTTACAAACAGCTTGTGCAATTATGGCATAAATGGTTGTAAATTTTTCTCTGGAATCCCCTTTGTTCAGAAATAGCAGACATATATGGCTTTGACGTTGCTTTTTGGTAATTAGAAGGCCGCTAAATGCCACTGCGCACCATGCGTGTATTATGCACAGCAGGGAAGGGGTTAATAAGGGAGCATGTAGGGAGCTTTTTGGGGTAATTTTAGCTTTAGTGTAGTGTAGTAGACAACCCAAAGTATTGATCTACGCCCATTTTGGTATATTTCATGCCACCATTTCACCGCCAAATGCGATCAAATAAAGAAAAACGTTAAATTTTTCAAAATTTTAGATTTCTCACTGAAATCATTTACAAACATTTTGTGCAATTATGGCACAAATGGTTGTAAATGCTTCTCTGGGGTCTCCTTTGTTCAAAAATAGCAGACATATATGGATTTGGTGTTGCTTTTTGGTAATTAGAAGGCCGCTAAATGCCACTGCGCACAACACGTGAATTATGCCCAGCAATGAAGGGGTTAATTAGGTAGCTTGTATGGAGTTTGCAGGGTTAATTTTAGCTTTAGTTTAGAGATCAGCTTCCCACCTGACACATCAGACCCCTTGATCCCTCCCAAAGAGCTCTCTTTCCTCCCCCACCCCAAAAATTGTCCCCGCCATCTTAAGTACTGGCAGAAAGTCTGCCAGTACTAAAATAAAAGGTATCCTTTTTTTATATATAGCATATTTACATATGCTGCTGTGTAAGCCCCCAACCTCCCTGATCCCCCCCAAAACAGCTCTCTAACCCTCCCCCTCTGCCTTATTGGGGGCCATCTTGGGTACTGGCAGCTGTCTGCCAGTACCCAGTTTGCATGTAAAAATGTTTTTATTTTTTTTTATTTTTGTTTTTTCTGCAGTGTAGCTTCCCCCCCCCAAGACTAATCCCCCACCCCCTCCCAGATCCCTTAGATGACTTTAATCAGGGATTTTATCCCTCCTTTCTCCCCATAATAAAAGAAACCGTTTCTGTAGTGTAAGTGGTTCCCACCCGCTCCCTCCCCGTGCACACGCCCGCCCACCACCCCCCGTGTGCGCGCCCCCGGCGATACCGCCCCCGATCCCGCCCCCCTCTCTGACCAAGAAGCCATCGATGGCCGCCCACCCACCTCCCACTTCAGCTCCCACCCACCAACGAATGCGGCCATCGATGTCCGGTGCAGAGAGGGCCACAGAGTGGCTCTCTCTGCACCGGAGGGGTAAAAAATGTTATTGCAGGATGCCTCAATATCGAGGCATCCTGCAATAACCGGAAAACAGCTGGAAGTGATCAGGATCGCTTCCAGCTGCTTTCCACACTGAGGACGTGCAGGGTACGTTCTCAGGCGTTAACTGCCTTTTTTCTGAGGACGTACCCTGCACTTCCTCAGTCGTTAAGGGGTTAATGTAGAAATTGCTTAATGTTGCTGAACGTACAAAATTATGCCTAAACATTAAACAATTGCTTAGAAATTTTGCACAAGCATAGTTTATCACTGCCCAGGCATATTCTAGAAGTTTCATAAGTTTTGAGCTAATTAATTGTTTAGTCATTTTTTGTTTCATTCATGTTAAGCAGATTACATTAGAGGTTATAGAATATGGAGAAATTGATAAATGTCTATAATTGTTAGTGCGTTTCACCTAAAGGTCTGCTGGCAATTAAGTGATATTAAAAGTCATTTTTGTATGTTAAGGAACATAAAGTAGCCCCAAAAATACGCTTAGTGCAACTTATTTGCAGCGTGGGAATCCAAAACGTATTTAACTTCTAGAATAGGTTTGAGCAGTGATGAAATATTCTTGTGCAAAGTTTTGTGGCAATTGATGGATTTAAGGATTTTTTGGCCGATTAAGCGCTTTTCACATTAATCAGCTTTCATTAAACATTTTAGAATTGGGAAAAAGAGTTAAATGTCTATAATTTTGAGTGTGTTTCTCCTAAAGATCTGTAATTTTTTTGTGCACGTGTGATGTTGGAATGTTGTATTGTGGAAGATTTGGTGAAAATTTTGTGATATTAATGGTCATTTTTGTACGTTAGGAAATATTAAGCAGCCCAAAAATGTTGCTTAGTACTTTTTATTTGCATTTTAATCCAAACTTCATAAAACTTCCAAAATAGGCTTGGGCAGTGAAAAATTTTGCTTGTGCAAACGTTCATGGCAATTCATTGATGAGTATGCTTTTTGGCTCCTTAAGGGGTTTTTACATTAAACAAATTACATCAATGGCCAGATTACAAGTGGCACGCTAACAGTTATGTGCGAGCAAAAAGGAGTTTATTGAGGCTGTTTGCACATGTCGGATGTAGTGCTCGTATTACAGCTTGAAAGTAAACAAGATCGCTTGAGCTCAATTGTAGTTAAACACTATCTAATAAAAAAAAATATTTTAAAATAAATATTGCACAAAAAAGGGCTCAAATGTATGAGATCTCAGGAGTTAGTAAAAAAAAAAAGGCAGGGAAAGGGCGTTAACATAGAGATACATACATATACATGTCTAAATATGTATATGTGTTTATATATGTGTATATATGTATTTATGTGTGCATATATGTAAATAAAGTATTTAACTGTGTTTGCACTGTAAATATTTCACATTCCAATATTCTGCACAAAGTATTTTTAAATGTATATGCCTATATATATATATATATATATATATATATATATACCTATATAAAATCATATATATATATATATATATATATATATATTGTCACGCTGCCGCTGCTTGCTATGGCTGTTGCCATAGACGCGGCGGTGGTGACTCATTGCTATAGCCGTTGCCATAGACCCGGCGGTGGTTGTGAGCGTGCAGCGATGATGTAATCGACACACGCTGTCTCTCTCGCCTGATGCAGCTTCCACATACACTTGGGAGGTCTCCTTCACGCGAACAGGCGCCTATGTAAGTACCTCCTTCACTTCATCTCACTGCCCAAGTATAGGTGTTACTGTGTGTGCTCCTGGGTGCTGTATTTCTTATATTGCTGTATTGCCATATTGTTACTGAACTCTGCCTGTCTGACCACTCTGCTTGCTTAAGCCTTGTACTGCTGGATTGCCATATCGTTACTGAACTCTGCCTGTCTGACTACTCTGCTTGCTTAACCTTTGTACTGCTGGATTGCCATATTGTTACTGAACTCTGCCTGTCTGACCACTCTACTTGCTTAATCCTTGTATTGCTGGATTGCCTTATCATTGCTAAACTCTGCCTGTCTGACCATTCTATTGGTTTACCCCTGAACTGTTATACTGCTGGATTTCCTTTGTTGCTGACACCTGACTGTTTCTGACCATTCTATTGGTTTACCACTGACCTGTTATTCTGCTAGATTGCCGGATTTTGCCTGTCTTGACCATTCTCTGCCATCATCTTATTGCCGTGAAGGACTACCTTGTCTACCGTGAGTACTGCTTACCTCATTTCATAAACTCACTCTGTTCTGGGATATTACCTATCCTTTCACTTGATGCCGGGACTACTGGCCAAGTTTGGTCTGATAGAGAAATATCCCACAAGCACTACATATATATATTTATATTTATGTATATGTTGTACCAAAATATCATAAGATGTATGTAGAAATATGTATTTATGAATAAATAGAACATATTCTGCTATGTGAAGAACATTGGAATGTGAAATATTCATATTTCTGTGTTTGATTAGCGCACTTGAGAATATGCAATCGGGTTTGCCTGCTAGTAGGGTGTCATTTTTTTTTTTACATTGACTTCTATGGGGAAATACGTTAACGCAAGCGATATTCCAAGTTCGGCTTTTTATGCTCGTCGGGTTAGCGCACAAATTAAAACTTTACTTTCAACTTGTAATACGAGCATTAAATACCGCTCCACTTTTAATCTGACCCTAAATGTTTGGGAAAAATAGTTAAATGTGTATAATTTTAAGGGTGTTTCACCTAAATGTAGAACAAAACGAGCAAAAACTGCTTAAAAATTTGAAAATCTTGATTCCATCTTGGTTAAAAATTGGCACACATGTAGGATAAAATAAAATACAGACTGTCAGGCTAGTCTGATGCGTTTCGGCTGCTGACAGCCTTAATCATAGACTCAATTACTCTTCTCACCTGTGGAGCTTAAATACGCTCACTCACAATCTTATTGGTAGCCCTACTGCCTGTATCAACCTCTCAGACTGGATTTAAAGAGATAGTAAACCTCTACCCAGATCCACTTGTTCTCTTGTTCTCTAAACTTTAACAACACATATGGTAAAAGCTAGTATATACAATTCACAATCCTGATTACTGTATAGTACTTATGCTCATATTATTCCTCATATGTAACCTGCCCAACATACTCATTCTCAATAGTGATACTTTATACCGGCAATACCTAGGGAACGAGAAAGAGTCAAAGATAGGGGCAAATTCAGACCATATTGTAACTCCGTGATGCCTGTTTGTTATTATTTTCATTTCCACCATGCTCTTATTAGTAGACATATCTGTTTTGACAGAGTGGCAAAAGCAATCATGTGTCCTATTTAGCGATCATGGACAAGACAGCATATGTACAGGAAGCACTAAGGCCATTGAATGATCAGTAGGTATATGAAGTCTTATACACTAATCCGACCATACAATATCAAAATATGCTTAGAGATCTCCTAGATGATGGGCTGGAGCTGGGAGTGGTGGACTTGTTGACATTCGAATATATATATATATTGAGGATCCGGTGGTACCAATATTTCACCACCTGCGGAAGGTCCACAAGTCCATCACTGATGTAAGGGGCTGACCCATTGTATCGGGAATAGGCTCGCTCTTCGAGAATCTGTCCAATTGGATAGAATCCTTACTGCAACCTTTGGTGTGGAAACTCCCCTACTTTCTTAAAGACACTAAGCATCTTTTGAACTTAACGGATCAAATAGAATGGTCAGGAGAATATGGTTGGCTCACTGTGGATGTGGTGGGTCTTTATTCCACCATACTGCATGATGAGGGTCTTGAAGCATTAAAAGATATGATGGATCTCCTCAGTGATTATGATCTGGTGCAAGATTATATTCTAAAAACTGTGAGATTTTTGTTGAACCACAACTACTTTGAATTTGAGAGCACCTTCTATCTGCAGATACATGGGACAGCTATGAGGGCCAAGTTTGCTCCCGCCTACACCAAACTATTTATGGGTTGGTGGGAACTGTCCCACGTCTATGCGGATGGAAACCCATTTAGAAAGTCGGTGGTTGGATATAAGCGTTTTTTGACGACTTGTTGTTCGTATGGTCGGATTGCAATTCACTTCAGTGTTTGACGGATTAAAAGTAGCATACTTGGATGTCACATTAGATGATCTTACTACAGGAAGAATTACAACATCTCCCTATACCAAACCAATCTCAGCTAATGCTTTGCTCCATGCGAGCAGTTGTCATCCATGACACATGCATTATAGAGAGGCCAAGGGCCAACTTATCAGAGTGAAACGTAATTGCTCTGAGGAAGACACATTTAAAGCAGAGAGCAAATCATTACTAAATAAACAGAGTATGTGGTTATCCAGAAGAACCCATTATGAGAGCATATAGAGATCTGGTATACCCAGCGAGGAATTACTTAAGCCTAAGAAGATAACAAAAAGAAGGGAAAGGAAAGATAGTAGAATAGAAAGTGAGATTACCTTTGTAACAACTTACAATAACCAATACAACAATATCTGTGATATAATCAGGAAGAATTTGCAGATCTTGGGAACGGATGATCGCCTCAAAAAATAGCTGAGAAAGGGTGTCACTTTGTCTCTAAGAGGAACATGACGAACATGACCATAGACAATATGATTTATCTAAGTGCTCTGAGAAAGCCTAAGAAGGAGAGCAGTTAGCTCACGTGCAAGGGAAAATATAGATGTGGCACCCATAGCTGCACAGCATGTGATTTCACACAAATCAGTAAAGTGTTCCAGTCCCTTTACTCAGAAAGTGTATAACTGTAGCTTCTGCACAAATTGCAGATCAGATTATGCAATATATATGATAACATGTACTAGCTGTCAGAAACAATATGTGGGGTGCACCTCACGTGAAACCAGGGTCAGAATTAGGGAACACCTTAATGAAATAGAAAATGGAAGAACCACTACAAGAGCTGCAAAACACTTTCTATATGAACAACAGGGAGACAGTAGAACATTTAACTGGATGACAATAGATCTAGAGAAAACCCAGAGGTGGCAACAGATTACAGGATCTTTATTAAAAAGAAGCCCACTGGATCTTTACGTTAAAAGCACGTAGACCCCATGGTATGAACATAGACGGGGACATAATCAATTTCTGGCAATAAACAAAAAGTTTTATCTAACATATAAACATCTAAACATATATAGTGTTGTTTTATATAATTTTAGAGATATATTAAATCCCCAATGAGGGGTTTAAGAATATTCAGGTTATGTTGAATAAGAGAGATCATCTATAACACTATCACAGCAGATAGACTATTTTATATATATTGTTTGGCATGGTAGATTAGTCTTTATACAATATTATTATTATTATCAATATATATTTTATATACCTGACCCCCTAGATATATTAAATAGGACACATGATTGCTTTTGCCACTCTGGCAAAATAGATATATCTACTAATGAGAGCATGGTGGAAATGAAAACAATAACAAACAGGCTTCACAGAGTTACAATATGGTCTGAATTTGCCCCTATCTTTGACTCTTTCTTCTTCCCTAGGAATTGCCCATATAAAGTATCACTATTGAGAATGAGAATGTTGGGCAGATTACATATGAGGAATAATAGGAGCATAAGTACTATACAGTAATCAGGATTGTGAATTGTATATACTAGCTTTTACCATGTGTTGTTAAAGTTTAGAGAACATGTGGATCTGGGTAGAGGTTAACTATCTCTTTAAATCCAGGCTGAGAGGTTGATACAGGCAGTAGGGTTACCAATAGACATGTGCGTTTCATTTTGGTCAAATTTAGTTTTCGGCTGAATTTTGGCCGATTCAGAGATTCGAATGCATCCGAATTTCCGAATCGGCACATCCCGAAAAATTCTGAAAATGAACATCCCGAAAACAAACTAAACCTATTAACCCCTAAACCGCCGTTCCCAAACATCGCCAACACTAACTAAACCTATTAACCCCTAAACCGCTGGCCCCCACATCGCAACAACCTAAATGAAACTATATCAACCCCTAAACCAAACACCCCCTAACTTTAACATATTTAAAATAGACCTAAATTAAAGTTACAATTATTAACTAACTACCTATTTAAAAATAAATACAAACTTACCTGTGAAATAAAAATAAACCTAAGTTAGCTACAATATAACTATTTACTAACTACCTAGTTAAAATAAATACAAACTTACCTGTGAAATAAAACCTAAGCTAGCTACAATATAACTAATAGTTATATTGCAGCTAGCTTAGGTTTTATTTTTATTTCACAAGTAAGTTTGTATTTATTTTAACTTAGTTATTAACTATGTACTAACTACCTATTTAAAAATAAATACAAACTTAACTGTGAAATAAAAATAAAACCTAAGCTGCCTTACACTAAAAATAAAAAAACCTATTATTAAAAAAAAAAAATACAATTACAAAAAATAATAAAGATTACAATTACACAAAATAAAAAAACTACCATTACAAAAAAATAACGAAATTATCCAAAATAATAAAAGTTTAGTTTCGACAGAATTTCGTTTTTGGCCGAATTTTGGCTGATTCGCAGATTTGAATGCATCCGAATTTCCAAATCGCCACATACAGAAAAATGCTGAAAAATGAATAAATTAGTTTCCGAATTTTCAGATCCATAATTCATATTCAGAATTTTTCATTGTTCTATCTAAACCGCAGTTCCCTGACATCGCCGACACTAACTAAATCATTAAATAAAGTTATTAACCCCTAAACTGCCGTTCCCAAACTTCGCCAACACAAACTAAACATATTAACCCCTAAACTGCCGTTCCCAAACATCCCCAACACAAACTAAACCTATTAACCCCTAAACCGCCGTTCCCAAACATCCCTAAAACAATCACTAAATAAACCTATTAACCCATAAACCGCCATTCCCAAACATCCCCCAAAAAACTAAACCTATTAATCCCTAATCCTCCATTCCCAAACATCCCCCAAACAAATTAAACCTTTTAACCCCTAAACCGCCGGCCCCCATATCGCAACAAACTAAATAAAACTATATTAACCCCTAAATCTAACACCCCCTAATTTAAACATTATTAAAATAGAACTAAATTAAAGCTACAATTATTAAGTAACTACCTATTTAAAAATAAATACAAACTTACCTGTGAAATAAAAATAAACATAAGTTAGCTACAATATAACTATAACTATTTACTAACTACCTAGTTAAAATAAATACAAACTTACCTGTGAAATAAAAATAAAACTTAAGCTGCCTTACACTAAAACCTAACATTACAAAAATAAAAAACCTAACATTATAAAAAAATTAAAAACTACAATTACAAAAAATAAAAAAAATACCATTACAAAAAATAACAAACGAAATTATCCAAAATAATAAAAATTATTCCTATTCTAATACCCCATTTAAAAAAAAAAAAAAAACACGCCAAAATAAAAAAAAAACTAATCTATATTAAACTACCAATAGCGCCTAAAAGGGCCTTTTATAGGACATTACCCTAAAGAAATCAGCTCTTTTGCTAAAAAATAAAAACAAACACCTCCTAACATTACAAACCCCCAAAATAAAAAAAAACTAACTAAAAAAAACTAATTTACCCATTGGCCCGAAAAGGGGAATTTGTATGGACATTGCCCTTAAAAGGGCATTCAGCTCTTTTACCAGCCCATTACCCCTAACCTAAAAAAAAAAAAACACCCCAAAAAAATATTAAGAAACCTAACACTAACCCCTCTTTAGGTACTCACAGTTGCTGAAGTCCGGCAAGGCATCTTCATCCAGGCAGCAAAGCGTGGAGGTGGAGGTCTATCGGTCAGATGTGGGGGTCCTCTTCATGCGATCATCCGCCACACACTGAGGATTCAAATGCAAGGTAACCCTTTTATACTGGGGGTACCGTTGCATTTCTATTGGCTGAAAATTTCAAATCACCCAATAGGAATGAGAGCTGCTTAAATACTATTGACTGCTAGGGTAATTTATGCTCACAGACCCGTTGAGGCTCCGGGTTGGATTTACACTTCCCAGCTGCAAGGACATCCACCACAATTCCTATTGGATTGCAGGAGAGTGGTACGTTATTGCCTGAGTTGCGGTCACGTGATACGGAGGTCACGTGAGACGCCGACGGAGGATCGCAGCTCCACCGTCCATTAAAATAGACCTAAATTAAAGTTACAATTATTAACTAACTACCTATTTAAAAATAAATACAAACTTACCTGTGAAATAAAAATAAAACCTAAGCTGCCTTACACTAAAAATAAAAAAACCTATTATTTAAAAAAAAAAACTACAATTACAAAAAATAATAAAGATTACAATTACACAAAATAAAAAAACTACCATTACAAAAAATAACGAAATTATCCAAAATAATAAAAGTTTAGATTCGACAGAATTTCGTTTTTGACCGAATTTTGGCTGATTAGCAGATTTGAATGCATCCGAATTTCCAAATCACCACATACAGAAAAATCCTGAAAAATGAATAAATTATTTTCCGAATTTTCAGATCCATAATTCATATTCAGAATTTTTCATTGTTCTATCTAAACCGCAGTTCCCTGACATCGCCGACACTAACTAAATAATTAAATAAAGCTATTAACCCCTAAACTGCCGTTCCCAAACTTCGCCAACACAAACTAAACATATAAACCCCTAAACTGCCGTTCCCAAACATCCCCAACACAAACTAAACCTATTAACCCCTAAACCGCCGTTCCCAAACATCCCTAAAACAAACTAAACCTATTAACCCCTAAACTGCCGTTCCCAAACATTGCAGACACTAACTAAACCTATTAACCCATAAATCGCAGTTCCCAGACATCGCTGACACTAACTAAATCACTAAATAAACCTATTAACCCATAAACCGCCATTCCCAAACATCCCCCCAAAAAAATAAACCTATTAATCCCTAAATCTCCATTCCCAAAACAAATTAAACCTATTAACCCCTAAACCACCGGCCCCCACATCGCAACAACCTAAATAAAACTATATTAACCCCTAAACCTAACACCCCCTAACTTTAACATTATTAAAATAGACCTAAATTAAAGTTACAATTATTAACTAACTACCTATTTAAAAATAAATACAAACTTACCTGTGAAATAAAAATAAACCTAAGTTAGCTACAATATAACTATTTACTAACTACCTAGTTAAAATAAATACAAACTTACCTGTGAAATAAAACCTAAGCTAGCTACAATATAACTAATAGTTATATTGCAGCTAGCTTAGGTTTTATTTTTATTTCACAAGTAAGTTTGTATTTATTTTAACTAGGTAGTTAGTAAATAGTTATTAACTATTTACTATTTACTAGGATTTACCATTACTTTAACCTATACGTTCAGTTATGAACAGCAGCCACAATTATGTTGTAAAAAAAATGTGCAATCATAGTCTAACTCCATTGTTACAAATTCTGACAGCCATTGATATATTGACACAGCGTATAGAAATCAAAATGACAGACACTGGTTCCTACAAGCAAACACCTGACACACATTTCACTACACTTCTGCCTCTGATCGCGAGCAGCACATTTATCATAACACAAGTGGCAAAACTGCCCCTTGCTTTCACAAGTCCAATCACATGAGAGCAGGTGCTGTCAATAACCCTGGTTGGACTAATCCACAGTGATTTTAAACCTGGTGGACAGATTTAATTTCTGATGACTACTACTTCTAAACTATCGACTACAGGCTCACTCATGGAAGCCAGCAGCGCAGAAGTTCCAAAACTGCATCCACAGCTTGATAAATGGAGCACAATATAAATTGATAATTGCACATTATAAATTGATAATTGGAGCACCATACCAAAAGTTAACCTTCAGTAAAAACACAAGTGACAGGGTATTGATTATGATATATATGATGAATATGATTATATATACTGTATATATATATATATATATATATATATATATATATATATATATATATATATATATATATATATATATACACACACACACACACACAGAATAAGTGATGCACTCATTTCTCTACTAAATGTATGTATGTATGCATGTATGTGAGTTCTAGTTTTTCAGCCACACCCACTTCTAACAGGTGCATAAATCAAACACATAGCCATGAAATCTCCATAGACAAACCTTGGCAGTACAATGGGTTGTACTGAAGAGCTCATTGACTTTAGGATGCCACTTTTGCCACAAGTTAGTTTGTGAACTAAGAAGCATCTAGAAGCAACAGCAGCCAAGAAAGGAAGTGGTAGACCACACAAACTCACAGAGTGGGGCTCCTTAGTGCTGAAGCTAGTTGCGCTTTAAAATGAGCCATCATCTGTTGCATCACTCACTACAGAATTCCAAACTCTCTCTGCAAGCATTATCAGCACAAGAACACTGTGCATCAGGAGCATCAATGAAATTAGTTTTTATTTCTCAGAAGCTGTACACAAGCCTCATAACGTGGGCAAGGCATCAGCTGGAGTTGAGTAAAGCATCAAAGTGTTCTAAGGCATGATGAACCATTCACCACTATATAGCAGTTTGATGGAAGAATCTTGGTGTGGTGGATGCCAGGAGAACTCTACCTACCGGAATGCATAGTGCCTACTGTAAAGTTTGGTGGAGGAGGGATAATGGTCTGGGGCTGTTTTTCAGGGTCTGGGCTAGGGTCCATAGTTCCATTGAAGGGGTAACAATGCTACAGTATACAAAGACATTTTAGACAATAGAGAGCTTCAAACTTTGTGGTAAAAGTTTGGAGAAGGCCGTTTATTCTTCCAGCTTGACTGTGCCCCTGTGCCCTAAGCAAAGACCATGAAGACATGTTATAGCCATAAAGGGGGGATGGGATTAGCTCCATATTAATGCCAATGGTTTTGGAATGGGGTGTCCATCAAGCTCATATAGATTGGACAGTTGTCCACCTACTTTTGGCCATATAGTTTAACTATCCTTTCATCAGGAACTAGATACTGATTTAGGAAAGTCATATTGATAAGTCATTTAATGTTAGTAACTGAGATTTAACCATTCTAATTCACATGAAATAGTGTTAGCAGTAGCGGTTCTATGGCAGTGCTGAAGGGAGCTATGCACCTCCAAACACATGTGTAGTGCCCACGGTGAGCTGCAAAGGGCTGCATATATTATGTGTGTTGTGTCTTCACCAGCTTTTTTAGTCCCCCCAAGTTCTATAAACATAATTGACTGTTCAGTAGCTTCAACCAAGCTCTGTCATTCTAGCCACTACCACTAGCTGTGCCCTCTTACTTCTCTCTGTCACACTGGCTGTGTCCCACTCACTCCTCTCTGTTGCCTTAGCTGTGCCTCTCTAACTCAACCTCTTGCTTGATCAGCCCCTCTAACTCTGTACCCCCACACTGCTCTCTGTCACACTGGCTGTGTCCCACTTACTCCTCTCTGTTACACAGGCTGTGTCACACTCACTCCTCTGTTACACTGGGCGTCCCACTCACTAATTATTGCTACAAAGGCTGTGTCACACTCACTCCTCTCTGTTACACTGGGTGTCCCACTCACTATTTTTTGTTACACAGGCTGTATCCCACTCACTCCTCTCTGTTTCAAAGGCTGTGTCCCACTTACTCCTCTCTGTAACACTGGGTGTCCCACTCACTATTTTTTGTTACAAAGGCTGTGTCCCACTCACTCCTCTCTGTTACATTGGGTGTCTCGCCCACTATTTTTGTTACACAGGCTGTGTCCCACTCACTCCTCTCTGTTACACAGGTTGTGTCACACTCACACCTCTGTTACACTGGGCATCCAACTCACTAATTTTTATTACACAGGCTGTGTCCCACTCACTCCTCTCTGTTACACTGGGTGTCCCACTCACTATTTTTTGTTACACAGGCTGTGTCCCACTCACTCCTCTCTGTTACACTGGGTATCTCACTCACTATTTTATGTTACACAGGCTGTGTCCCACTCACTCCTCTCTGTTACACAGGCTGTGTCCCACTCACTCCTGTCTGTTGCACAGGCTGTGTCCCACTCACTCCTCTCTGTTACACAGGTTGTGTCCCACTTACTCCTGTCTGTTACACTGGCTTCGTCCCACTCACTCCTCTCTGTTACACAGGCTGTGTCCCACTCACTCCTCACTGTTGCACAGGCTGTGTCCCACTCACTCCTCTCTGTTACACAGGCTGTGTCCCACTTACTCCTGTCTGTTACACTGGGTATCTCACTCACTATTTTATGTTACACAGGCTGTGTCCCACTCACTCCTCTCTGTTACACAGGCTGTGTCCCACTCACTCCTCTCTGTTACACTGGGTATCTCACTCACTATTTTATGTTACACAGGCTGTGTCCCACTCACTCCTCTCTGTTACACAGGCTGTGTCCCACTCACTCCTGTCTGTTGCACAGGCTGTGTCCCACTCACTCCTCTCTGTTACACAGGTTGTGTCCCACTTACTCCTGTCTGTTACACTGGCTTCGTCCCACTCACTCCTCTCTGTTACACAGGCTGTGTCCCACTCACTCCTCTCTGTTGCACAGGCTGTGTCCCACTCACTCCTCTCTGTTACACAGGCTGTGTCCCACTCACTCCTCTCTGTTACACAGGCTGTGTCCCACTCACTCCTCTCTGTTACACAGGCTGTGTCCCACTTACTCCTGTCTGTTACACTGGCTTCGTCCCACTCCCTATTCTCTGTGTCCCAGGCTATTTTTCTCCCAATAGCTGTGCCCATTTTTTCATATGCAAAAGCAAACAATGGTCTAGCATAGAAGAATACATTTTGCAATTGACTGACCTGTTCATTTAAAATTATGTTTTTGAGGGTATTATACTTATTGCCAAATTTGAAATTAATGCATTTTAACTCCTAAAATGTCATTGGTGTTTTTAATAATGAAACAGGAAGTGTTTGTGTTTTTTTAAACATTAAGGACCAGATTACGAGTGGAGTGGTATTTTACACTTGCATTCAAGCTTTAAAATCGTTCTGAGATTTGTGCTTGTATTACATGTTGAAAGTAAAAATCTTGCACTCTCACGTTTGCCAAGTAGCAGTAACAAAGAGACTTTGAGAAGTCGCGATCACAAAATCTCATTCCTCCATAGACTTCAATGGAGCAGAAAAAGTTAGACTTCATAGACTTCAATGGAGCAGAAAAAGTTAGACTTCATAGACTTCAATGGAGCAGGGCAAACGCACAGATCACGCAAAAACAATAGCAGTTATTTAAAAGAAGATACGATTGCATATTTCATAATCCAATGTTTTGCAAATAGCAGAATATCTTCTATTTATTCTTTTGCGCAAATATATAGTTATATATATATACTGTATGTATGTGTATATATATATATATATATATATGTATATATATATATATATATAAAACACAGAGAAAGTCTAGCACTCACTTACAAGCTCTCAGCTAAGATTAAAAGCAAAACTGGAAGAGTTAGTTACTGCATCTGGTCAAATGGGACAAGCCCAGGTACCACGTCAAGGTGTCTTCCAAAACCTGGGTCAATAATACAGATACAAATGCCAGCTCTCAATCAAACATACTGGGAACAAGTCAGGGTTCACAGACTTATGTAATCACCCTAGACATATACAAAACACGGAAGGGGACTGCACTCTCATACTGGACTGGGTACACATCCCATGACCCTGCAACATGCACAGCCCTGAGTGCTAATTGCACTCTCAGGAAGCTGTGCTGTGCTGGGTACTTACTCTTCCAGTTTTGCTTTTAATCTTAGCTGAGAGCTTGTTAGCAAGTGCTGGACTTTCTCTGTGTGTTGTATTAATTGCAGGGTCATGGGATGTGGGATGTGTACCCAGTCCAGTCAAAATTGCAGTCCCCTTCTGTGTTTTATAAATATATATATATATATATATATATATATATCTATCAGTGACGTGCAGTGAGGTTAGAGGCTGGTGAGGCACTAGATATGATACGACGGAGAAACACATGTATAGAGGGCCGCAAGTACCCCCAACAGGGCAGGTTTAAATGTGGCTGAACCAGTGCACATGTGACATAATCAGGTGATGGGTGAGAGCAAGTTAGTAACCACTGAGTTACTGATCAGCTGATTACTTCACCTGTGCACTGATTCAGCTATAATGAAAACCTGGCCTGTTGGGGGTACTTGAGGACCATTGTTGAGAAAGACTGCACTAAAGCACAAGCTCATCGGAAATGTATTGATTACCTGGAGAATAAAGCACACATACTCTGCTCACTGACACCCACATACACTCTGCTCATATACACACTCACACAATTCTGTGGCACAGTGCCAGTTACTAAGCAATTAGAATGATACACAATCTCTTCTCTACTCACTACTGTATTGTAAAAATAGAAATAATTTACCATACAAATTTTACACAAAGGACAAGTTATCAATACTGCCAACACAGCTGCTGCTGCAATATGGTTCAAGAAACGCACATGCACATACCACTTAGGTATGCTCTTCAACAAAGGACACCAAAGGATACCAAAAGAATTAAGTGCATAATAAAAGTAAAATAGAAAGTTTATTTATTTATTTTTTGTGTGCAATTATGACTTCCATGTTCCTTTCAGAAACTAATTTGATTTGCTGACATGGGGCCAGTAACAGTTGATGCTAATTCTCAAAATATAAATAACTAGAAAAGTCTATTAAAATAGCATGCTCTACATCAATAAAAGTTTAATTTTAAATGTCTCCCTTTGACTATGTGTTTAACCAGTTACTTTACAGAGGCATTATTTCTAAAAACATTTAACAACTGCAATAATTACATATATTTTTTAAATGACTCTTTATCTCCTTTTATTAATATAAACTTGTATAAAAGCAGCACATATTAAAAACACAATGCAACAGCTTTCAAGTGATTTGTGAATTACAAGTTAACAGCAGTCTTTAAATAAATGGAGACACAGAGAAAAATAAAAATAGATACTGCATCCTCTGGCTGAACAGACATAACATATATTGAGTTTGTACCTAATTAAATCTAATAACCATGAAAAAGGGAGGCTTAGCAATATTCAATGTCAAAAACTTTAATTTAAATAATGTGGACACTGCACTTAACTTCAAACTCTGGGTTTTAAATTATGGATTTAAATTTGAATTGAGCCTTTGACTTCCTGTCAGTATTGGGTTATGCTCACTTACTGCCCCCCCCCCCCTGTTAATGATCTGTATCTGAACACAATTTGTGAATCACAAGAGATGTAGAATACTACTTTACTCTTCTGCTTGGTGTCATCTGTTCTTAGGTTACCTCAGCTTCCAGTTGTGTCACATGACCCTGCTCACTGCATCCTCCTTCTGATTAATCTATATATCCTTCACTTGCTAGGAGGCATCAAGAGGGGTGCCTCCTATTGGTCCCAATTTTTGCTGCTAATATATTAACAGAACACAGGTGGCGCTGCAGCACAGCTTTTCCATTGACCTATGTACTGCAATGGAGAGAAGCATTCCTGTACCTGCCTCTTCATAGCATTACATTGGGGGGGAAATATTTTTTTTAGACTTTTCTTTTTTTTTGTTTTAATTAAAATGTAATTAAGCTTTGGCCACATATGGCAGGGTAGGCACTGCCTCCCCTGCCTCTTATGAGTGCACGCCCCTGATATATATATATATATATATATATATATATAATGTATGTGATTATATATATGTATATGTGATTATATATAGGTCTAGATATATACAGAAATAGCTACCCTAAGCACTCAAAATTCTGTGTGTAACTGTACTTTTTAACAACCGCAAAAACAGATATCGCTTGTGGGCAAACAATAGCACGCCACTTGTAATCTAGCCCTAAGAAAATGTGCAAAAATATAATGCTTCGAAAAACATAAAGGGGAATATTTATAAAGCTGTCAACCGCAAATACGCTGAAATTCTGCAGCGTAATTGTGGCGAGCTTGATTCGACCTAGTTATCAAAGCCTACAGACCGACAAAATTTGAAATTTGTGACATAACATACAATCCGCCGGTTTCAATCCGACACAGATCGATTCTTATGTCATTACAGATGTTCTGAATACACATTCGGCACTATTTGACACTTTTTCAAAGTTATCAAATAGTTAACCGGTACGCTCGCGGCTATTCCGGCCTAGCATACCTGGTTTTCAATCTGCCACCCTGGAGGCCGCGGATGCCATAGGAATCAATGGGAGTCTGAAAGCAGCGAAAGCTTATGTTCGATGCTGCCAGATATCCCATTGATTTCTATGGTAGAAAACGAGTTACGTTTACACCTAAAACCCTAACATAAGCCCCGAGTCTAAACACCCCAAATCAGCCGCCCCAACATTGCCTACATAATGTTATTAACCCCTATCCCGCCGCCACTAAATAAAGGTATTAACCCCTAAACCCCTGTCCTCCCACATCACTACCATTAACTAAACCTATTAAACCCTAAACCGCCAGCCCCCACATCGCCATAAACTAAATTAAGCTATTAACCCCTAAACCTAACCCTAGCCTACAATAAACTACCAATGGCCCTTAAAAGGGCCTTTTGCGGGGCATTGCCCCAAAGAAATCAGCTCTTTTACCTGTAAAAAAAAATACAAACACCCCCCCAACAGTTAAACCCACCACCCACCCACCCCAAATAAAAAGCCTATCTAAAAAACCTAAGCTCCCTATTGCCCTGAAATATGCATTTTTATGAGTATTGCCCTTAAAAGGGCATTTAGCTCTTTTACCTGCCCAGACCCTACTCTAAAAATAAAACCCACCCAAAAAAACCCTTAAATAAACACTAACCCCCGACGATCCTCTTACAGTTAAACCCACCACCCACCCACCCCCAAATAAAAAGCCTATCTAAAAAACCTAAGCTCCCTATTGCCCTGAAATAGGCATTTTATGGGCATTGCCCTTAAAAGGGCATTTAGCTCTTTTACCTGCCCAGACCCTACTCTAAAAATAAAAAACCATCCACTTACAGTTTTTGCAGTTCTGCTTGAAGGATCCATCCAGCCGGCAAGAAATTTTCATCTGGGCGGCAAGAAGTCTTCTTCCGGGCGGCCTCTTCTATCTTCATCCATCCGGCGAAGTCTTCATCCATGCGGCCTCTTCTATCTTCATCCATCCTGGGAAGTCTTCATCCATGAAGCCTCTTCTATCTTCATCCATCCGGCGTAGAGCGGGTCCATCCTGATGACGTCTGGCGCGGAGCTCCTCTTCAAAACGGTCACCGCCATAAACTGGAACTTGAATGCAAGTGACATCATCTAAGATGGCGTCCCTTGCATTCCTATTGGCTGAAAGGTTCCAATCAGCCAATAGGATTAGAGCTGCTAAAATACTATTGGTTGTTCCAATCAGCCAATAGGATTTGAGCAGCTCTCATCCTATTGGCTGTTTCAATCAGCCAATAGGATTGAGCTCTCATCCTAATGGCTGATTGGAACAGCCAATAGGATTTTAGCAGCGCCCGGATGAAGACTTCTTGCTGGCTGGATGGATCCTTAAAGCAGAACTTCAAAAATTGTAAGTGGATCGTCGGGGGTTAGTGTTAGGTTTATTTAAGGGTTTTTGGGTGGGTTTTATTTTTAGAGTAGGGTCTGGGCAGGTGAATGAGCTAAATGCCCTTTGCAGGGCAATGGGGAGCTTAGGTTTTTTAGATAGGCTTTTTATTTGGGGGGGGGGGGGGTGGTTGGGTGGGTGTTGGGTTTAACTGTTTGAGGGGGTTGTATTTTTTTTACAGGTAGCTGATTACTTGTGGCTATGCCCTGCAAAAGGTCCTTTTAAGGGCTATTGGTAGTTTATTGTAGGCTAGGGTTTTTTTATTTGGGGAGGGGCTTTTTTATTTTGATAGGGCTATTAGATTAGGTGTAATTTGTTTTTATTTTTAATACTGTGGTTTGTTTGTTTTTTGCAACTTAGTGGGGTCTTTTTTTGTAACTTAGTAATTTTTAGTCATTTTTAATAGTATATCTAAATAATTTGAGTAGGGTTAGGTTTTTTTTAATATGTAATATAGTTATTTTAATTGCTAGTTTAATGTAATTGTAGTATACTAGTTAGGGTAGGGTAATTAATAATAAATAATATATAATTAATATAGTTTAATAATAAATAATATATAATTAATATAGTTTATTTTAATTCTTAAGGTAAGTTTTAATTTATTATAAGATATGGTTGTTGTAATTTTAATGTAAAGTTAGCGGGTTGTTAGGTTTAGGGGTTAATAACTTAATTTAGTTTATGGCGATGTGGGGGCTGGCGGTTTAGGGGTTAATAGGTTTAGTTAATGGTAGTGATGTGGGAGGCCAGATGTTTAGGGTTTAATATGTTTATTTAGGTGGTGACGGGGTCCGGGAGCGGCGGAATAGGGGTTAATTCAGGTCCACAGCCGCAATGTTAGGCGAGCGTATTGGCTTTGATAAATATACCCCAAATTTTCTTTAGTGGGTGAATGCAAGTACAAATAGCTGTGATCATTCGGTTTAACATTTCACGTAAGCCCGTTCAAAATCTTTTATACTGAACCCAAAAAGTCTAAAATCCTGCATTAATTTGCAAGATGAAGATGAAGGCTGGCCAGGAAAAAAAAAACATTCAGGATAAAAGTTAAATATCTAGACTATTCATAGGTTGGTAGACTATGCATAGGTTCAAAAGGAGCACCTTGAAAAACCCTCAAAACCAGATTGATTCCAATGAGGAGAAATTGGACAAACAACCGCTAGTTCTGATCAAAGCCTGAACAAAGGTCTAAATATCAGGAATTTAGTTAATCATCTAATGAAATAAGACTGATAGGGCTGAAATCTGAATCTTAAGAGAACAAGAGGCCTATTTATCAAGCCGTCAACCGAAAATATGCTGGAATTCCGCAGCGTAATTGTGGTGAGCTTGATTTGCCTTATTTATCAAAGTCTACAGACTGGCAAAAGTAGAATTTTGTGACATAACATATGATCCGCCGGTCTCAGTCTGAATTTGCATTTACGAATGCAAATTCGGGACTGACTACTTTTGTAAGTTAACAAAAATCTACCAAGTACTCTCGCCACTATTCCGGCCCAGCATACCTGCTTTTCAATCCGCCGTCCTGGAGGCCGTTAATGCCATAGGAATCAATGGGAGTCTGAAAGCAGTGAAAGCTTATATTAAACTATTAATTAACCTACCCTAACTTTTATAATACAATTACATTAAACTATATTAAATTAATAATTAACCTACCCTAACTGTTATCCTAAATTACATTAAACTATATTAAACTAATAATTAATCTACCCTAACTGTTATACTAAAACTGCATTAAACTACACATTAAATTAACTATATTATATATTTTAACACCTAACCCTACTCAAATAATTTAAATCTACACTAAAAAAATACTAAGTTACAAAAAACTAACAACTTAGTTACAAAAAATAACAAACTCTAAGTTACACAAAAAAATAAACACTAAGTTACAAAAAATAAAAAAGAAATTATCAAAGATTTAAACTAATTACACCTAATCTAAGGGCCCTATGAAAATAAAAAAGCCCCCCCCCCCCCAAATAAAAAAAAACCTAACCTACAATAAACTACCAATGGTTCTTAAAAGGGCCTTTTGCAGGGCATTGACCCAAAGAAATCAGCTCTTTTACCTGTAAATAAAAAATACAAACAACGCCACCAACAGTAAAACCCACCACCCACACAACCAACCACCCAAATAAAACCTAAGCTCCCCATTGCATTGAAAAGGGCATTTGGATGGGCATTGCCCTTAAAAGGGCATTTAGTGCTATTGCACCCAAACTCTAATTTAAAAATAAAACCTACCCAATAAACCCTTAAAAAATCCTAACACTAACCCCTGAAGATTGACTTACAGTTTTGAAGATCTGACCTCCATCCTCCAAGAAGCCAGCAGAAGTCTTCATCCAAGCGGCCGAAGTCTTCTTCCAAGCCCACAGAAGTCTTCACCCAGAAGGCATCTTCTATCATCCGACGCGGAGCATCCTCTTCCATCAACGTCTTCTTCGGAATGAATGTTCCTTTAAATGAAGTCATCCAAGATGGCGTTCCTTAGATTACGATTGGCTGATAGAATTCATCTTGGATGGCGTCATTTAAAGGAACATTCATTCCGAAGAAGACGTCAATGGAAGAGGATGCTCGACTTCGGATGTCTGGAAGATGGAGCCACTCCGCGCCGGATGGATGAAGATAGAAGATGCTGCCTGGGTGAAGACTTCTGCGGGCTTGGATGAAGACTTCGGCCGCTTAGATGAAGACTTCTGCTGGCTTCTTGGAGGGTGGATGTCGGATCTTCAAAACTGTAAGTCGATCTTCAGGGGTTAGTGTTAGGATTTTTTAAGGGTTTATTGGGTGGGTTTTATTTTTAGATTAGGGTTTGGGTGCAATAGAGCTAAATGCCCTTTTAAGGGCAATGCCCATCCAATTGCCCTTTTCAGGGCAATGGGGAGCTTAGGTTTTTTAAGTTAGGCTTTTATTTGGGGGGTTAATTGTGTGGGTGGTGGGTTTTACTATTGAGGGGTTGTTTGTATTTTTTATTTACAGGTAAAAGAACTGATTTCTTTGGGGCAATGCCCCGCAAAAGGCCCTTTTAAGGACCATTGGTGGTTTATTGTAGGATAGGGTTTTTTTTTATTTTGGGGGGCTTTTTTATTTTTACAGGGCCCTTAGATTAGGTGTTATTAGTTTAAATCTTTGATAATTTCTTTTTTATTTTTTGTAACATAGGCCTAGATTTAGAGTTTGGCGTTAGCCGTGAAAACCAGCGTTAGAGGCTCCTAACGCTGGTTTTAGGCTACCGCCGGTATTTGGAGTCACTCAAAATAGGGTCTAACACTCACTTTTCAGCCGCGACTTTTCCATACCGCAGATCCCCTTACGTCAATTGCGTATCCTATCTTTTCAATGGGATTTTTCTAACTCCGTTATTTAGAGTCGTTTCTGAAGTGAGCGTTAGACATCTAACGACAAAACTCCAGCCGCAGGAAAAAAGTAAGTAGTTAAGAGCTTTCTGGGCTAACGCCGGTTTATAAAGCTCTTAACTACTGTGCTCTAAAGTACACTAACACCCATAAACTACCAATGTACCCCTAAACCGAGGTCCCCCCACATCGCCGACACTCGAAAAAAAATATTTAACCCCTAATCTGCCGACCGCCACCTACGTTATACTTATGTACCCCTAATCTGCTGCCCCTAACACCGCCGACCCCTGTATTATATTTATTAACCCCTAATCTGCCCCCCACAACATCGCCTCCACCTGCCTACACTTATTAACCCCTAATCTGCCGACTGGACCTGAGCGCTACTATAATAAAGTTATTAACCCCTAATCCGCCTCACTAACCCTATCATAAATAGTATTAACCCCTAATCTGACCTCCCTAACATCGCCGACACCTAACTTCAATTATTAACCCCTAATCTGCCGACCGAATCTCGCCGCTATTCTAATAAATGTATTAACCCCTAAAGCTAAGTCTAACCCTAACACTAACACCCCCCTAAGTTAAATATAATTTTAAGCTAACGAAATTAATTAACTCTTATTAAATAAATTATTCCTATTTAAAGCTAAATACTTACCTGTAAAATAAATCCTAATATAGCTACAATATAAATTATAATTATATTAGAGCTATTTTAGGATTTATATTTATTTTACAGGTAACTTTGTATTTATTTTAACCAGGTACAATAGCTATTAAATAGTTAAGAACTATTTAATAGCTAAAATAGTTAAAATAATTACAAATTTACCTGTAAAAGAAATCCTAACCTAAGTTACAAATAAACCTAACACTACACTATCAATAAATTAATTAAATAAACTACCTACAATTACCTACAATTAACCTAACACTACACTATCAACAAATTAATTAAATACAATTGCTACAAATAAATACAATTAAATAAACTATCTAAAGTACAAAAAATAAAAAAGAACTGTTACAAAAAATAAAAAAATATTTACAAACATAAGAAAAATATTACAACAATTTTAAACTAATTACACCTACTCTAAGCCCCCTAATAAAATAACAAAGCCCCCCAAAATAAAAAAATGCCCTACCCTATTCTAAATTACTAAAGTTCAAAGCTCTTTTACCTTACCAGCCCTGAACAGGGCCCTTTGCGGGGCATGCCCCAAGAAATTCAGCTCTTTTGCCTGTAAAAAAAAACATACAATACCCCCCCCCCAACATTACAACCCACCACCCACATACCCCTAATCTAACCCAAACCCCCCTTAAATAAACCTAACACTAAGCCCCTGAAGATCATCCTACCTTGTCTTCACCATACCAGGTTCACCGATCGGTCCAGAAGAGCTCCTCCGATGTCCTGATCCAAGCCCAAGCGGGGGGCTGAAGAGGTCCATGATCCGGCTGAAGTCTTCATCCAAGCGGGCCAGAAGAGGTCTTCCATCCGATTGAAGTCTTCATCCAAGCGGCATCCATCCGGAGCGAAGCGGCAGCATCCTGAAGACCTCCACCGCGGAACATCCATCCTGGCCGACGACTGAACGACGAATGACGGTTCCTTTAAATGACGTCATCCAAGATGGCGTCCCTCGAATTCCGATTGGCTGATAGGATTCTATCAGCCAATCGGAATTAAGGTAGGAATATTCTGATTGGCTGATGGAATCAGCCAATCAGAATCAAGTTCAATCCGATTGGCTGATCCAATCAGCCAATCAGATTGAGCTCGCATTCTATTGGCTGTTCCGATCAGCCAATAGAATGCGAGCTCAATCTGATTGGCTGATTGGATCAGCCAATCGGATTGAACTTGATTCTGATTGGCTGATTCCATCAGCCAATCAGAATATTCCTACCTTAATTCCGATTGGCTGATAGAATCCTATCAGCCAATCGGAATTCGAGGGACGCCATCTTGGATGACGTCATTTAAAGGAACCGTCATTCGTCGTTCAGTCGTCGGCCAGGATGGATGTTCCGCGGTGGAGGTCTTCAGGATGCTGCCGCTTCGCTCCGGATGGATGCTGCTTGGATGAAGACTTCAATCGGATGGAAGACCTCTTCTGGCCCGCTTGGATGAAGACTTCAGCCGGATCATGGACCTCTTCAGACCCCCCGCTTGGGCTTGGATCAGGACATCGGAGGAGCTCTTCTGGACCGATCGGTGAACCTGGTATGGTGAAGACAAGGTAGGATGATCTTCAGGGGCTTAGTGTTAGGTTTATTTAAGGGGGGTTTGGGTTAGATTAGGGGTATGTGGGTGGTGGGTTGTAATGTTGGGGGGGGGGTATTGTATGTTTTTTTTTACAGGCAAAAGAGCTGAATTTCTTGGGGCATGCCCCGCAAAGGGCCCTGTTCAGGGCTGGTAAGGTAAAAGAGCTTTGAACTTTAGTAATTTAGAATAGGGTAGGGCATTTTTTAATTTTGGGGGGCTTTGTTTTTTTATTAGGGGGCTTAGAGTAGGTGTAATTAGTTAAAAATTATTGTAATATTTTTCTTATGTTTGTAAATATTTTTTTATTTTTTGTAACTTAGTTCTTTTTTATTTTTTGTACTTTAGATAGTTTATTTAATTGTATTTATTTGTAGCAATTGTATTTAATTAATTTATTGATAGTGTAGTGTTAGGTTAATTGTAGGTAATTGTAGGTAGTTTATTTAATTAATTTATTGATAGTCTAGTGTTAGGTTTATTTGTAACTTAGGTTAGGATTTCTTTTACAGGTAAATTTGTAATTATTTTAACTATTTTAGCTATTAAATAGTTATTAACTATTTAATAGCTATTGTACATGGTTAAAATAAATACAAAGTTACCTGTAAAATAAATATAAATCCTAAAATAGCTCTAATATAATTATAATTTATATTGTAGCTATATTAGGATTTATTTTACAGGTAAGTATTTAGCTTTAAATAGGAATAATTTATTTAATAAGAGTTAATTAATTTTGTTAGATTTAAATTATATTTAACTTAGGGGGGTGTTAGTGTTAGGGTTAGACTTAGCTTTAGGGGTTAATACATTTATTAGAATAGCGGCGAGATTCGGTCGGCAAATTAGGGGTTAATAATTGAAGTTAGGTGTCGGCGATGTTAGGGAGGGCAGATTAGGGGTTAATACTATTTATGATAGGGTTAGTGAGGCGGGTTAGGGGTTAATAACTTTATTATAGTAGCGCTCAGGTCCGGTCGGCAGATTAGGGGTTAATAAGTGTAGGCAGGTGGAGGCGACGTTGTGGGGCAGTTTAGGGGTTAATAAATATAATATAGGGGTCGGCGGTGTTAGGGGCAGCAGATTAGGGGTACATAGGGATAATGTAAGTAGCGGCGGTTTACGGAGCGGCAGATTAGGGGTTAATAATAATATGCAGGGGTCAGCGATAGCGGGGGCGGCATATTAGGGGTTAATAAGTGTAAGGTTAGGGGTGTTTAGACTCGGGGTACATGTTAGAGTGTTAAGTGCAGACGTAGGAAGGGTTACCGCATAGCAAACAATGGGGCTGCGTTAGGAGCTGAACGCGGCTTTTTTGCAGGTGTTTGGTTTTTTTTCAGCTCAAACAGCCCCATTGTTTCCTATGGGAGAATCGTGCACGAGCACGTTTTTGAGGCTGGCCGCGTCCGTAAGCAACTCTGGTATCGAGAGTTGAAGCTGCGTTAAAAATGCTCTACGCTCCTTTTTTGGAGCCTAACGCAGCCTTTATGTGGACTCTCGATACCAGAGTTATTTTTATGGTGCGGCCAGAAAAAAGCCGGCGTTAGTTTTTCGGGTCGTTACCGACAAAACTCCAAATCTAGGCCTTAGTGTTTATTTTTTTGTGTAACTTAGTGTTTGTTATTTTTTGTAACTAAGTTGTTAGTTTTTTGTAACTTAGTAATTTTTTAGTGTAGATTTAAATTATTTGAGTAGGGTTAAGTTTTTAAATAAATAATATAGTTAATTTAATTTGTAGTTTAATGTAGTTTTAGTATAACAGTTAGGGTAGATTAATTATTAGTTTAATATAGTTGAATGTAGTTTTAGTATAACAGGATAGATTAATTATTAGTGTAATATAGTTTAATGTAGTTTAGTATAACAGTTAGGGTAGGTTAATTATTAATTTAATATAGTTTAATGTCATTTTATTATAAAAGTTAGGGTAGGTTAATTAATAGTTTAATATAGTTTAATGTAATTTTAAAGGTAAGATTAAATTTATTATAAGATAGGGATGAGTTAATAGTTAATATAAAGTTAGCGGGCTGTTAGGTTTAGGTGTTAATTTAGTTTATGGCGATGTGGGGGGCTGGTGGTTTAGGGGTTAATAACTTTAGTTGCGGTTGGATAGGGGTTAATAACATAATGTTGGTGGCGGCAGTGTAGGGGGCGGCAGATTAAGGGGTAATAACATAATGTAGGTGGCGGTGGGCTCTGGGAGCGGAGGAATAGGGGTTAATAACTTTATTAGAGTGGCGGTTGGCTCCAGGAGCGGCGGTTTAGGGGTTAATAACTTTATTTAGTTGCGGTGGGCTCCGGGAGCGGCGGGATAGGGGTTAAACAGTTTAGTATAGTGGCTGTGTTTAGTGACAGTATACAAATAAAGCTGTGAAAAAGCCGAATAGCAACGAGATCGATGACTGTCAGTTAACAACAGTCCGCTGCTCATCGCCCCGTACTTGGTGCGCGGCTTTTTGACAGCTTTTTTGTTAACTATGGAGAACGTATTCAGGTCCGCGGCAGCAATGTTAGGCGAGCGTATTGGTGCCGGCGAATGCAGCACAGTTGACGGCTTGATAAGTAGGTCTCAATGCCTTTATCCAAACCATTCTGTGGTAACTCAAGACCTCTAGGAGTTCTAAACTAATTCCAACTGTTTCCTTAGTGAGCATATTAGGATAAAAAAGATTTCCAATACGACTATATGACTGGTGACAGGTTTTATAGATCAATAAGCTTATTAAAAAAAAAAAACTCAATCACCAGGCTGTCAAATTGAAAGACTCTGTTGGAAGAAAGGACCCTGTGAAAGAAGATTCTTTTTGAGAGGAAGTTACCATGGTAGGTACGAGGACATTTGAATTAGAACTGAAAACCAAATCCTTTGAGGCCATGCTGGACCAGTCAGATTTGCTGAGGTATATTATTGTTTGATTCTGGCTATCACCCTGGATAGCAAAACAAATGGAGGAAAGATGTAAATCAGGTTGAATGACCAGGAATCTATTAGATTCAACTGAGGATCCAAGGCCATGGCATAGTACCAAGGTAGCTTGTGATTCAGGAGAGAAGATTTATCTCTGGCAAGCACCAACATCTCACTATCTGGCCAAAAACCTCCTGGTTCAGAGACCACTCCCCTGGGTGAATAAACTGGTGACTGAGAAAATCTGCCTCTTAAATATTCACACCTGGGATGTGGATAGCTGAGATCTTGCAATGGTAATGTTCTGCCCAACTGATAAGGCAGGGTACTTTCGTCATCATCAGGGAAGTACAAGTTATGCCACTGCTGTGATATTGTCTGATTGGAACTTCCAAAATTCTCTAAGACCCAAGACTGCACCCAAGCCTCCAATTTGAGGAAAGCTCTTATATGATTGGAGTATCTCTCCACCTGCACCTATCATGAGAGCTTCTCCAAATAAGTGGAGATGGTTAAAGCACCACAGGAGCAGGAAAAGCTATAGACAGTAAGGCATACTAAAAGCACTCTAATGCAAAACTTATTGCACCTATGCTAATAGTGACAGCTAAAATCAAAACCCTATGTCAAAATTCAAGAGCAGATGAGTAAATAAGGCTGTGTGTTAACGTCTACAGTTAATCCAGAGTGCTAAATCCAGCCATGATAAATTTAAAGAGACTTCATTTTAATTTAATGGGATATGAAACCCAAAAAATTTCTTTCCGATAGGGCAGGCAATTTCAAGCAGCTGTCTAATGTACTCCTATTATCAATTTTTCTTTGTTCTTTTGGTATCTTTATTTGAAAAAAGCTGGAATATAAGCTTAGGAGCCAGCCCATTTTTTTCAGCTACATTTAGACATCAATCAGCAAGCATTACCCAGGTTCTGAACCAAAAATGGGCCTGCTCCTAAGATTATATTCTTGCTTTTTCAAATAAAGATACCAAGAGAATGAAGAAACAATGATAATAGGAGTAAAAGAGAAAGTTGCTTAAAATTGCATGCTCTATCTGAATCATGAAAGTTTAAAGAGACATGAAACCAAAAATGTTTCCATCATGATTTAGGTAGAACATACCATTTTATACAACTTTCCAATTTACTTCTATAATTTAATTTGCTTCCTTCTCTTGTAATCCTTTGCTGAAAGGTTTATTTAGGTAATATCAGGAGCAGCAAAGAACCTAGGTTCTAGCTGCTGATTGGTGGCTGCATATATATATATATATATATATATATATATACCGATTGTCATTGGGTCACCCATGTGTTCAGTTAGAAACCAGTAGTGCAGCGCTGATCCTTTAACAAATGATACCAAATGAATGATGCAAATTTGATAATTGAAGTAAATTGGAAAGTTGTTTAAAATTGTATGTTCTACCTAAATCATGAAAGAAAAATGTTGGGTTTCATGTGTCTTTAATTTTGACTAGACTGTCCATTTTATAAAAGTTGTTTCCAAGTTTTCAAAGTGCCTTAAAACTGCTATAGAATTTGGAAATTGTATGGTGAATAAATATATATCCCAAGACATAATGTGAATCCTTGGTATATGTTCATAGCAATAGCTATGCAAATTCCCCTACTGGAAACTTGAAACAGGGCGCGCTAGGATTGTGGTGAAGACAGGACATTCAGTTCAATGTTCACAAAGAACAAAATGTAAAATTTGTTCCCAAATGGGAGATGTCACCCAGATTGATAGCTGGTCAAAAGACGTGATTACAGTCTTGGAAAATTTCTGTTGGTAGGCTGCTCCTCTGTTTCCCGGGGTGTGGGATATCTAGGTAGTCAAAGAAGAGAGAGAAGAGGGCGCCCCATAGTGTAAAACAATTTTGATAAAATAGTATGCTCAAAGTAGAAGGCTTACCAGATAACAATGCACCATGCTAGCGACCGGTGCCAGCAAACAGACTAGCTCTCAACAGCAGCTAGTGCACTGATTCGGCTCGTTGGTTCCCCTGTGTCTGTACCGGAATGACCTCGGTTGTACTCCAGGGAAGTATTAACCCGTGCAATGGGCTAGGTGAAACAAAAAAACTGATGCTGCGGTCAAACAGTAATGACAACTCCCGGTATATATAAAAAAATAACAGGCTTTTATTAAAACGCTGCAACGCGTTTCTCGACCATAAACCGGTCGTTTCCTCAGGCATATACAATTTGAATAAAAACAATAAGACTTAACATCATTAAATACTTTTTTGAAATTAAAAACGGAAGTTGTCATAGATTCTGGTGGACCAATAGTTACATAGTTAGTGTTAATACTTGATGGAATTGTAACAAATTTCACCTGTGCGAAATAACAATGTTTTCTTTTTGTATAAAATCCAATGTTGAAAATTCAAATAATATGTTCATATGAACCGGCACCTAGTGTAAAAAAGGTTAGCATATGCATAGCGGAATAAAATGCGTGTGTGTGGGTCTGTGGAAAATGACATATTTGCAAGTGAAACTTAGATGCTTCTGTCGTGTATAAAAACCATATTGATCCTATCAAATGTATGCACTTTAAAAGTTCCCTATTGTGAAATTTCTATATATATAAAACGTGATTGTTTTATTTTGACCTCACGTTTTATATATATAGAAATTTCACAATAGGGAACTTCATAGTAATAGCGGTGAGCTTTGAGGTTGCAAAGTACTTTACCTGTCAACACCTTTGTCCGCTGTGCTTACCTCAACTGTGGACAACTGCTTTCCCTAGACATAGACAGTCCATCCAAGGCAGTGCAAGCAAGGTGCCAAGTATTTTACATCCTAGATGATTGTTAGGTAAATCTGCATTTAACATGGAGAGGACTGTGGTTCACACAGGGAACAGCACTCTGTAGACCATGGGACTGGAAGATAAATCTGCATTTCCCCTGGGAGGCCTGTGACTTTTTTTACACGTCCAAAAAAAATTTCCCTGCCTTGCTGAAAACTCCTTGTCTACCCCTCTGTCCTTTATAGACACTCTGAGGAGAAAATAGGTCTTAGAGCGGTTACAAACCCTATCAATGACAAGTGGATCAGAATTCCTCTCATGCCATCATGGAGACAAAGAAATAATTGAGAATTCAGGAAAAGTGGGGGGGGGGGGGTTTAAAGCTCTGGTATGTAGGGGTGTTTTTGCCTCCTCCAAGTGGACTGGAGGGCAATTCCTGCACATGGTGTCTCAAATTTGCAAGCCACGTGACTTTCACATACAACTTTCTAAATGTGTAAACTTTGTGTAATTTTTCATCCAACTATAACATGTTTAAGCAAAACATTTATTAAACATGATTACATAAGGGGTAGAAAGGCAAAGGTAACATTAAAGGAATAGTCTAGCCAAAATTTAACTTTCATGATTCAGATAGAGCAGGCAATTTTAAACAACTTTCTAATTTACTCCTATTATCAATTTGTCTTCATTTTTCTTGGTATCTTTATTTAAAAAAGCAAGGATATAAGCATAGGAGTTGTCCCATTTTTTGTTTAGCACCTGGGTAGCACTTTCTCATTGGTGTCTAAATGTAGCCACCAATCAGCAAACGCTACCCAGATGTTGAACCAAAAATGTCCGGCTCCTAAGCTTACATTCAAATAAAGATACCAAGAGTACGAAGAAAAGTGGATAACAGGAGTAAATGAGTTGCTTAAAATTGCATACTCTATCTGAATCATGAAAGTTTAATGTTGACTAGACTATTGCTTTAATCTTTAAAGATAAGTAACAATTCAAGTAAAAAGGTTAAATTACATTAGTTTTAATAGTAATATTTGATTAAATATTAGCTTGTTTACAAAAAACCTTGTTATGAATAGATGATTATTTGTAAGTTTGCCTTTTAAACAGTTTTGAGGCCTAACTGAACCACAGAACACTAATAAATTTAAGAATGAGTGTGAATATAGGAGTTAAGGGACCACCTATACATTTTCTGTGTAGCAAACAATACTATTAACTGAAGCCAAAGAAAAATGTCACTCAAGTGAATTTACCATAATAAACAAGAATAGAACACATGCATATCAATATGTCTAAACAAAATTTCATTAAGGGACCACTTAGTAAACATCATTTTAAAAGAATTTGTTTTTTTATCCTTCACATATGTATTCATCATTTTTAATAAATCACTGTTATTTTTATTTAAATGTAATAAAATAATTAACCAAAAATCCTGTCTATGAAATTAATTTCAGATGTTGCACTCAAGTATAAGTTCATTATATCTAGATAAAAGCTTCAATTAATTTTGTCAAAACAAATCCAATGTATATTTAGTACTTTTTAAAAATATATATATATATATATTTTATATTAACCATTTGCTGCTAAGCCATTTACATACCTGTTCTGAAGCAGTTTTACTTGTATGAGTTTATTGCATTTATTCAGCAATTTCAGTTATGTTTCTGTGAATTACCCACACAAATCACATTTTCCAAATATACAAATGTGGAAAAAAGCCACTATATGAAATTGAATATGTTTTATCCTTTTCTTTAGCATTCACAATAAACAACAGCAGGTGAGTCAATATTTAATAAATATTTCAATATTTATTTTTCACATTTAGCATCAGTTCATCAACCCAAAGCAAAAGCATTTTGGATTTTATACCTATTTTGTAAAATAAAAATACTAATTAAAAACTAGAAATAAAAAAACTACATCTAATATATTGGCCTTCCCTAGATAATACTTATATAATAATACCTGTTATCAGTGCCGCAAGTCGATTAAGTTCAAGATTGTGCACTATACAAATATCCAATTATTATTATGAAGTGGAAAATACAGCACTCCCCCCTTTACCACCTTTATGGTACCCCTTTTTACTCCTGCCCCCCTACCATGCACCCTATCACCTCAAAATATGTGAAGCTTATAACATATAGATATTCAAGCCCTAATTATTGAAATTAAAAAAAACACCTAGATTACGAGTTTTCGTTGCGGCTTTTAACTCTGAAAAAATGGCAATTTCAGCGTAAAAGCAGTAACGCCGCTATTGGGAGTCATGTCGGTATAGCTATACCGCAAGAATTTTAGCCTGTAACACAACGCCAATCCTGCACTCCAAAAAATGACGTCATCATAGAGCCGGTATTACAGGTTGTGCGGTGAGGCTAAAATGCTTACGTTGCAGCCTATACCGACACGATCCATACCGCCATCTGAGAGCAGTAGTTATGAGTTTTGTGCCACAAAAATGTTTCGTAAAACTCATAACTAAAGTGTTACAAAGTACATTAACACCCATAAACTACCTATTAACCCCTAAACCGCCACCCTCCCGCATCACAAACACTATATTAAATGTATTATCCCCTATTCTGCCGCCCACCCACATCGCGACTATTCAATAAAGTTATTAACCCCTAATCTGCCGCCCACCCACATTGCCAACACTATTTAAATATAATAACCCCTATTCCCCCACACCCCGACATCGCTACCACTATAATAAAGTTATTAACTCCTATTCCGCCACTCACAGACATCACCTCCACTAAATAAAGTTATTAACCCCTAAACCTCCGGCCTCCCACATCTCTGCCACTAAATTAACCTATTAACCCCTAAACCGCTGGCCCCCCACATCGCAAAACACTAAATTAAACTATTAACCCCTAAACCTAACATCCCCCTAACTTTAAATTATTTAACATCCCCCTAACTTTAAATTAAAATTACAATATAACTATTTAAATAAATAAAACGTACCTGTGAAATAAATATAAACCTAACATTTAACTATAAATTAACCTAACATAACTAATCTAATAAAATATAAAATACTACCAATTAAAATAACAAATTTACAAATTTAAAAAAACCTTACACTAAGAAAAAATGTAAAAAATCTAAATTACAACTAAAAAAAACAAATCCTATGAAAAATTTAAAAAATCTAAGTTTACCCAAAATAATTAACACTAAAATCCCGAAAAATAAAAAACACTAAGATTACAAAAAACCCTGAAATTATCAACAATTACACCTAATCTAATAGCCCTATTAAAATAAAAAAGCCCCCCCCCCCCAATAAAAACACCCCTAGATTAGATGTGATTGTTTTTATTTTTGATAATTTCGTTTTTTTTCTAATCTTAGTGTTTTTTATTTTTCGGGATTTTAGTGTTAATTATTTTTGGTAAACTTAGATTTTTTTAAATTTTTCATGGATTTTTTTTAGTTATAATTTAGATTTTTTATTTTTTTTTATTTTTAGTGTTAGGTTTTTTTAAATTTGTAATTTAGATATTTTAATTGGTAGTATTTTTTATTTTAGGGGGTGTTTAGACTTGGGGTTTATGTTAGGTTTAAACATAACTTTTTTTCCCCCCTAGACATCAATGGGTTTGCGTTACGGAAATTTTTCAATCCGCAATCGTGTTTTTTTTTTTTCTAACGCTCTCTCCCCATTGATGTCTATGGGGGAAAGCATGCACGAGCAAGTCAAAGCAGCCCTTGGATTTTGTGCTTTATGGAGCTTATCGCACGTACAAAGAGGCTTTTCAGAACTCTTAATGGCAGTGCTATGTAGAGTGAAATAACGCAACTTTTGTTGTGTTCGTTTCGCACCCTGTTGAGCGCAAAAAGTTTTGAGCATCTTCATAGTTTTCATTTTCAATTTTGAGCTCTGGCTCTCAAAGTGCAAACTACTACAATTTCAGCTATTATATGCACTAAATAGATACAAGAGGCTCAGGTTATACAGTGTTTCCAAGCATTGACTCATATCTTTCATTCAAAAAGATCAAAAACATCATCGGATATACCTATGGATATACCTTTCTGTAAGCAGAAGAAATTAATAATTTTGACTCTATGAGGAAGCTAACTCTTAAAGGACCAGTAAATACAATAGATTTGCAGAATTAACAAATGCATGATAAAAAGACAATACTATATTTAGGGGCCGATTTACCAATGTCTGGCGGACATGATACGCTGTCGGCATTTAACATTGCACAAGAAGTTATTATTGTGAACTGCTTGTGCAATGCCGCCCCCTGCAGATTTGCGGACAATCGGCCGCTAGCAGGGGGTGTCAATCAACTCGATCATATAGGATTGTGCGGATTAATGTCCACATCCTCAGAGCAGGCAGACGAGTTAAGGAGCAGCGGTCTTAAGACCGCTGCTTCTTAACTGCTGTTTCCGGTGTGGCATCAGGGGCCATTCGGCCCTTGATAAATTGGCCCCATAGTATGATCTTCAAATGAGTAGTAGATTTTTTTTTTCTGTGCACATTTTTTTAATGGAAGTAAATTGTAAAGTTGTTTTAAATTGCATTCTCTATCTGAATCATGAATGTTTAATTTTGACTTGAGTGTCCCTTTTAACTGCCCCTTAAAACCCAAATATTGCTTACCTTAAATATAAGGAGAAGAGACACCCTCGATAAAAGGTGAAAACCATAGAAAGTGAAAGCTTTCCAGATTGAGTTGACTACCCAGAACAACTTGTGCCAATATATTAAACAGTCACGCTGTATTACTCACAGTAGCATGACATAACTTTGCCATTGTGTTTAATCTTTCAAATGCTCATTTATGTGGGACTATATAAAAGTATACCCACATAGAAGAAGAGTATTTGATTACATGTGCTAGACAGGATGCTATGTATAAAATGCAGGTTTCGAACTTGTATAAGTAAAGACACTTGTATTGTGGTAAATGTAGTCTGCATGTGCATACACTTGTAAAATATAGAGTGTAACCATGCAATAACTATTTGTAGAAAGTCCACACACTTGCAAAATAATAGGTAGTATCAGTCACAGATAACGTATTGAGCTTACTCTTGCAAGAGCCTGCTAGCTACTTTCGGACAGTTTGAAACAGATACACTTGCGTCACTATACCCGATTGGCATCTTTCCTGCTTCACATGTGGGGCATATCTAGTGGCGATGAGTGGGGATGTCAAAGTCACATGTGGGGCATATCTACTGGCGATGAGTGGTGATGTCAAAGTCAGGTAACAGTGCTGCCTGATGCTCTGAATATTGTGATCAGCATATAAAAAAGAAACCCAATGTAGAAGGAGACATTGCAAAAAAGTTGAACTTAAACGTAACCTTTAATGTGCCCATTTAAAATAACAAAAGTGTAGTGGGATATGGGGCATAGCGGCCTGCTGACAAGCCCCTATAGAAGTCCTACACGTTTTGTGCCAGTTATGGCACTTCGGCAGAAATAGCATAGGCCCTCTTCTGGTGCACTTATATGATTTGTATTAAATCATATATCTATACATATTAAAAATAAAAATATGAAAATTTAAACTGAAATTTGTTTAGAGATAGGCTGACCATATTGCTGCTTTAAAAAGGGACAGATATGAAAAATACGTATGTCAGGGTTGTTTAAAGAAATGGTTTGGAATAATGTTCCATTATGAGAACCCTGACTTATGTATTTTTCATATGTGTCCCTTTTTAAAGCGGCAATATGGTCAGCCTATTTAGAGAACATATTTTATAAATATATTTTGCAAAAACAGGCTAACATTCTCCCAGGGGAATATGTATTCCACTTGTAATGCCTTGCTGACTACAATTTCCAATAGGAAATTCTTTATTATTGTTTTTATTATAGATAAAGGTGAGTGAGGAGGAGGCAAAAAAAAAGGAAAAGTGAAAGAAAATGGAAGGTGGTATGGATTTTTGCTATGAAAAAAATATGAGTGTCTAAGAGAGTGAGGTTAAGTCACTGATATTATACAACTTTACATTTTTTTTATATAGCAAGAACACCACACCACCTTCCCTTTTCTTTCACTTTCTATCTTTCCATTATTTAACACTCTTCCAAACATATCACAACAACACTGCTTACAACATAAACATCATTCTTTCACTTTTCTTCTTTTTTTTTTCCTCCTCCTCAATCATCATTATTTATACTAAAAACAATAAAAAAAGAATGTCCTATTAGAAATATAAATCAGCAAGACATACCAGTTGGATATCTATTTCCCTGGGAGAATTAGTTAGCCTGTTTTTGCAAAATATATTTATAATTCAACATATGTTTTTCAAACAAATTTCATTTTAAATATACTTTTTTTATTTTTAAGATGTATAGACATATGTGTCAGATCCTCTTTTGCCTCTTCCTATTGGCCCCCTTAAATCCTCTCTAACCTATTTAAACTCCTCAATTACCATTCCTTTTGCTGGATTATTGTTTCACTAACCTTAGTGAATCCTGAGCCAATCCGGCTCCAAGCTCTACTCCCTTGTATCCTGACGCTCTGCTGAATCGTCCTGTCAGTTCTGTGCATCACAGCGTGTGAGACGCTGCCTGTGTCTCACCCGCTGACGTCATCAGCTATTGCCGGTCACGGCTCAGAGGGAACTACCGCTTCAGCTCACATCACAGAGAGACGCTGTATGCCTAAACTCTCCATACACACAAGCCTCAACAGCCTTCCTAATCTCTGCAGCAAGGGACTTCTCATTAAAGAGGGAACTAGGAGTCAGGTTGTATGCTGGGCTTTTGCCGTATTATACAATTACTGTTGCAAGTATTGACATTGTATGCCTGATCCATTACTTACCTATCTATGTTTTATAATACATTCCTGCCTAATTGAGTTAAAACTGACTTTGTGTCTCTACCTCAACTCTCATTTTGGCACATAATAACTTCAGAGGGGTTAAGTCTACATCATCCGATGTGAGATAGCACCTCTGATACAAATACAACCTTTTCTTATATTTCACATTACCAGAAATATCCTAGACGCTTATAGGAAATCCTCTTAAAAGCAAAAGATATAAATAAGTCTGATATAATAATCCAGCCTAAAAATAGAGGTTATAAGCAATTATGGATGTGAATGAATTAGCAAACCAGGTTACCTCTCTATCACAACGTATGGATACTATCACTCAAACACTCAGGGAGGTACAAACTGAAAACCAGGTACTGAAAGATTGTTTTAGAGAGTTCTATACAGCTAAACCTGCACATACAGAAGTACTCCCTGAGCCTCAGGTTTCATTGCCAGACAAATTCACTGGTAATAGAGCTACATTTAAAGAGTTTAGAAACGCTTGTCTGTTACTGTTTGAACTTAAACCAAGAACATATAATAATGACAGAATAAAGGTACTAACAACAATTTCTTATCTGAGGGGTGAGCCTCGTGCTTGGGCGGACAGCCTGTTTGAAACACAAAACCCCATATTAAATTCCATACAGGAATTCTTAACAGCTTTTTCATTACTTTATGATGATCCATTCAAGCAGGAGTCCGCAGAAACCTCTCTTAGGGCCCTGCGACAAGGCAGACAACCAGTTGAGAATTACATCTCACAGTTTAAAATATATGCAATTGATTCTAAGTGGAATGAACCATCACTTAAACACCAATTTAGAGCTGGGCTCTCTGAGGACATCAAGGATGAACTGTCTCGCACTGGTGTCCCAGAGAGATTGGAAGATTTGTTCATCCACTGTACCACTATTGATAGAAGGTTGCGCGAACGCAAACAAGAAAGGGCAAACAACCCACCAGCTTCTTACAGACGCTACAATCCTTCCTCAACTCTTCCTAAGGAGACTGAATCTCCCATGGATATCGGCTTTATTAGAGGCCCCCTCTCAACAGAGGAAAAAGGAAGAAGAAGAGCACATAGATTGTGCATGTACTGCGCTGCCCCAGAGCATGATGTGAATGCCTGTCCTCTGTTAAAGAAGACTAAATTAGGTAAGAATACTACAAATACTCTTACTTTATCATTTACAAAGTTAACACCACCTCATATATCTATACCTCTTACCTTACAGTGGGATCAACACAGTATAAGGATTGACGCAGTTATCGATACTGGTGCATCAGGGAATTATATAGATTTCGATCTTGTAAATAGTAATAAAATACCTACACAAGCAAAACAGTCTCTATTAATTTGGTGGATGGCTCATCTCTTTCAACAGGTCCCATAACTTTAGAAACCATACCTTTACTTATGCACTCTAACACTGGTCACAGGGAGTCAATTAGCTTTGACGTTATACCTAGTCCCCTTTTTCCTATTATCCTTGGGCTCACCTGGTTACAAATACATAAACCTGATTTCGATTGGGAGCATGACTGTTAATCTAACTTCATCATATTGTTCACAGACATGCTACCCTATTAACAACATCTTACTTTCAACCACCATCACAATACCAGACCATTATTCTGATTTTCAAGATGTTTTCAACAAGGTTGATGCACAAACACTCCCACCACATAGGCCATATGACTGTCCTATCGACTTATTGCCAGGCGCAACCATACCTGTAGGTCACATATATCCACTCTCTAAACCCGAACTAGATCATTTAAAACTGTACTTGCAAGAAAATCTCGCAAAGGGTTTTATAAGACCCTCCACCTCTCCAGCTGGGGCTGGTATCTTTTTTGTAAAGAACAAAGACCAGTCACTTAGGCCTATCATTGATTATAGGGAGCTTAATAAGAGAACTAAGAAAAATCGCTACCCCTTACCGCTCATTCCTGAGCTTATTGAGAGATTACGTACTGCAAAGGTCTTCACAAAGCTGGACCTTCGGGGGGCTTATAATCTCATACGAATGAGGGCTGGAGATGAATGGTTAACAGCTTTCAGAACTCGTTATGGCCTGTATGAATATACAGTCATGCCTTTCGGGTTGTGTAATGCTCCAGCTACATTTCAGTGCTTCATAAATGATATATTTAAAGACATTTTAGATAATTTCATCGTTGTATATCTAGATGATATACTTATATTTTCTGACAATCAACAAGAACATATCACACATGTAAGAACTGTTCTAGCACGGCTCCGTGAACACAGATTGTATGCGAAATTAGAAAAATGTGAGTTTAATAGCTCACAAGTCGCATTTTTAGGCTATGTCATATCTAATGAAGGCATTAAGATGGATGATTCTAAAATCCAAGCCATCATTCAGTGGCCAACCCCAAAAACCAGAAAAGAGGTGCAAAGATTCCTCGGGTTTGCGAATTTTTATCGTAAATTTATTAAAAACGTCGCTCATACTGCCAGACCTCTTACTGACCTAACAAAACAATCTCAACCATTCAAGTGGACTTCAGACTGTCAGAAGGTTTTTGAGAAATTAAAAACTGACTTCACCACCGCACCAATACTTACATTCCCTGATGCTGAATTGCAATATATAGTTGAGGTCGATGCTTCAGATTACGCTCTGGGGGCAGTGCTGTCACAAAAACAATCGCTCACTGACTCTATGCATCCTGTCGCTTATTTATCCAGGCTCATGCTTCCAGCTGAACGAAATTATCCCGTTGGGGAGAAAGAACTGCTAGCAATAAAATCTGCTTTTGACCAGTGGAGACACCTCTTGGAAGGTGCCAAGTTTCCCACTATCATTATAACAGACCACAAAAATTTGCAATATTTGCAACAAAACAGGACGTTGTCTGCCAGACAACTTCGGTGGAACTTGTACTTCTCCCGCTTTGATTTTGTCATCATGTACCGCCCTGGGATCCGCAATGGTAAGGCTGACGCTTTATCCAGAAGAGACACTAGACCACCTTTGACTGACAACCCAACCTCTATCATCCCTAGTTCAAAATTCTTAGGCATGATTGTTAACTCAGATCCAGCCTTCCAGAAATCTCAGCTTGAGGATCCCACGAAACCTATACATCTGCTTCATAAGAAACTTAATGGTCTTTACTTCCATGCTGATCAACTTTATATTCCTCCTACCTACAGGACCACTCTTCTCCATGCTCATCATGACTCCCCTCTTACAGGACACCTTGGAGAATGGAAAACTTTGAATCTCCTTAAACGGCACTACTGGTGGCCAGCTATGACCACGTCTGTACACGACTACATCACTCATTGTACCACTTGTGTGACTACCAAACCATCACATACTTTCCCAGTAGGCCTTCTACAGCCTTACCCAGTCCCAGAGACCCCCTGGTCTCATCTTGCAATGGATTTCATTGTCGACCTTCCAAAATCTTCCTCCTACACCTCCATACTTGTAGTAGTCGATCTCCTGTCAAAAATGGCCCATTTCCTACCGGCGGTTGGCACACCCACCGCACAACAAACGAGTGACATGTTCATCAAAGAGATAGTTCACTTACATGGCCTACCCTTGGTCATTTTAACCGACAGAGGATCACAATTCACTTCCCGCTTTTGGAGACTTCTTTGTAGGACTTTGCATATATCTCAAAAACTCACTACTTCTTATCACCCCCAGACCAATGGGCAAGCTGAGCGCACGAATCAGTGGTTGGAACAGTATCTCCGCTGTTTCTGTTCCAATCAACAGGAATCTTGGGCTGACCATCTTGCATTGGCAGAATTTGCCTACAATAATGCCACTAATTCATCAACTGGTTTCAGTCCGTTTTTTATCAATCATGGAATACATCCTAGAATTGACTACCTACCTTATTTGCCATCACCAAATCCGACAGTTAACGATACTGTCAATGATATTTCAGAAACCTTTGCTGTTGCCCGGGACAACATCAAGCATGCTCAAGCATCCCATAAAAAGTTCTATGATTTGCGACACACACCGCAACCTCAGTACCAGGTTGGTCAGCAAGTCTGGTTATCTACCAAAAACCTTCGCTTGCACACCCCATCGCAGAAGTTGAGTAAACTCTACATTGGTCCATTCCCAATTCTGGCTATCAGAAACCCAGCAACAGTCACCCTTAAACTCCCCGATTCGTACAGGATTCACCCCACTTTCCATGTCTCCCTGATCAAACCATGTCATAACAGTCATTTACCATCTAATGCCGTTTCACATGATGTCTCCCAGGAAGTGGAATATGAGGTCCAGTCTATTCTCGACTCCAGACGCCGTCGAGGACGCTTGGAATACTTGATTCATTGGAAAGGCTATGATCATACTGAGGATTCTTGGGAACCTGCCTCCTCTGTATCAGCACCTCGCTGTGTTACTTTGTTTCATCGCCGGAATCCGGATCGCCCTAGTCCTTGAACCCTCGCTGTGGGTTCTTTGGGGGGGGGATGTGTCAGATCCTCTTTTGCCTCTTCCTATTGGCCCCCTTAAATCCTCTCTAACCTATTTAAACTCCTCAATTACCATTCCTTTTGCTGGATTATTGTTTCACTAACCTTAGTGAATCCTGAGCCAATCCGGCTCCAAGCTCTACTCCCTTGTATCCTGACGCTCTGCTGAATCGTCCTGTCAGTTCTGTGCATCACAGCGTGTGAGACGCTGCCTGTGTCTCACCCGCTGACGTCATCAGCTATTGCCGGTCACGGCTCAGAGGGAACTACCGCTTCAGCTCACATCACAGAGAGACGCTGTATGCCTAAACTCTCCATACACACAAGCCTCAACAGCCTTCCTAATCTCTGCAGCAAGGGACTTCTCATTAAAGAGGGAACTAGGAGTCAGGTTGTATGCTGGGCTTTTGCCGTATTATACAATTACTGTTGCAAGTATTGACATTGTATGCCTGATCCATTACTTACCTATCTATGTTTTATAATACATTCCTGCCTAATTGAGTTAAAACTGACTTTGCGTCTCTACCTCAACTCTCATTTTGGCACATAATAACTTCAGAGGGGTTAAGTCTACATCATCCGATGTGAGATAGCACCTCTGATACAAATACAACCTTTTCTTATATTTCACATTACCAGAAATATCCTAGACGCTTATAGGAAATCCTCTTAAAAGCAAAAGATATAAATAAGTCTGATAATATGATTGACTATGAAGCATCTGAAGAACCGGACAGTTGGCAGCTTTTCCCCATACCCCACTAAACTTTTGTTATTTTAAATGGACACATTAAAGGCTACGTTTTAGTTCAACTTTTTTGCAATGTCTCCTTCTACGTTGGGTTTTTTGATTAAAAACTACCCAGACTTTACTCCCCTCATGAGGGCCATGCAACCCTTTTTTTATAATTCAATGAGTAGAGTGAATTGTGTTGCTAAAGGCCCAATAAACGTGTGGGGGGGAAATTTCAATCCTCCTTTAGATCCTTCATTTCATAATTCAACTGGCCACTCTCATATATTCTGTTAGTACAGTTTGGAAAGCACTATATTCTCTACAATACATATTTGTGACGCATGGAAAACTATGCACCGAAATTGAGAGATTAATCTTTTTTTCTATCATCCATACAAGTTAAACTACAAAAATTCACAGGAGACTGGAATTGCTAATAACAACACATCACTTCACCATGTGGTATGCTTGCACATTGCCTAAGGCATCAGCTTTTCCAGATATGTGGATGGTGGATGAGTCTTTATTTTTCTTAACCTATTATTTTCCAAATGTTTTTCTCTTTTAATTATGCTAAAGACATGCCTTTTATCAAATAGTGGCTGTCACACACACTTGTTATGATATATTTATATATATATATATATATATATATATATATATATATATATATATATATATAATATATCCTATATAGGGCCAGATTACTAGTGTAGCACAAAATTGCACTGACGCAAGCTCAATATTTGTGGATGTGCGCTGGTATTACAGGTTCAGCACAATGCAAATTTGACCTTGTGTTCAAATCAGTGACGTAGGTGCGGTGAGCTCAGAGGCTAGCGAGGCAGTGGCTATGATACGCCTGAGAATCACATATATGAACCTAATAGAGGTAACAAATTTATGATTATATTAGCTGGTTACACAATGACGATTAGAATTGTATCTAATATCTTGAATTTAAGCCTCTGCAGACAGTACCCTTATCTCAGGACTATTTATTTATTATCTATTGACTTGCATTTTAGCCAGTTAGTGATGTGTCCTGCACAACTCCATGGGAGAGAGTACAATGTTATATATATGACACACATAAATGAGGAGTCTCTTGTTGTGAAAAAGCTAATAAAAAAGCATGCGATAAGAGACTGTCTGTAGTGGCTTAAAAAATCAGAAATTTGGAGATTAAATGGTTATAAAGTATATTAATATAACAATGTTAATTGTGCAAAGCTGGGAAGGGGCTGTAAAGGCATTATCTATCTTTTTAAATAATAAAGATTTAGGTGTAGACTAAATTCTGACCTAGGCAGGATAAAATACTTGCAAGCACACAAACAAGGCTTCCAAACAATCTGACCATGGGGCCTATTTAACAAAGGTCTGTCGGACCTGATACGACAGTGCAGATCAGGTCCGACAGACCTCGCTGAATGCGGAGAGCAATACGCTCCCTGTATTCAGCATTGCACCAGCAGCTCTTGTGAGCTGCTGGTGCAATGCCGCCCCCAGCAGGGGGTGTCAATCAACCCGATCGTACTTGATCAACAATGATGAATGAAAGCCCGTTTTTTAAAATACTATTAAAAACAGGGGCACTTTCATTCATCAAAGTTTAGAAGGCAGCCGTTTTGCTTAAAAAGTTATCTTTGTTTTTTTCATAGCCACACAGCCAGAGATCCTCTCTTCACACGTCTTCAATGACTAATCCAGCTTCCTCGAATCATGGCATGGCCTCAGGCAATGACTACCCTGGGGGGAAAGCTGTGACTGGAGGAAGCTGGATTAGTCATTGATGACGTGTGAAGAGAGGATCTCCGGGTGGGGGAAGCTGCTCTGGATGTGCAAAGAAGAGTGGTATGTTTTTAATCAAAACGGCTGCTTTGTAAACTTTGATGAATGAAAGTGCCCCTGTTTTTAATAGTATTTTAAAAACGTGCTTTCATTCATCAAAGTTTACCTTCACTTTAAAACTGTCCAATCAGTTCCCCTACTCCCATGAATGCCAGCTAAATGCCACAATATACCAGGCAAGATGCAAGACTCATACATTTCCTGAGAGATATCACAGCTCACTTTTACTTGTGGATTTAATAGGAAAACCACTAATAATATATATATCATATAAAATAATTTTTTAATACTAAAAATATAAAAACTATTCATTTAAATAAACGACAGACAGATCATCATAATACAGAAAGACAATAAAAAGTGAGGTGTTATAAACAGGAAAACCCAAAAGCATAGGAAACTGCTGTAAAAAAGTGTATTTATTGAAGGAAAACAACTGTAGGATGAGAGAGTGAAGTGCTGACCTTAAATAAACCAGTCTATCCTATCCACATACATAGAAACAAAATAAGCACAGTTTTGTTCTCTTTAATTTTCAGTGCACATAACTAAGGTACTCAGAAGTTAGTGTCTGGACCCAGTAGAACTCACCTTATATCTTGGGTGACAGGGCACAGGAGTGTACTCAGCACTGACTGTTTTACAGGAGGGAAAGTACATTGTTTATTATACAGACCAGAAGAGGTTCCTGCATAAAAAAGGCACTAGCATTTCTGTTTCATGTATAGAAATAAAGACACTACAAGCTGTTAGTGTGAGGAATCACAACCCCCCCCCCCTACGGTTATCTGCTGGCTGTCCAGTATTTTGCTAGTGGGAGGGTCCCAGACTGGATCACAGTAACAGCAAGTCAGTGAACATCAGACAGGGCCAGCCCTGCACCCTGCATAATTAATAATGCCAAGAAGGGGGCGGAGCCAACTGCCGAAGCTACAGGACGTGCTGTCTTTGAGCTCCTAAAATTTGATATCAAATAAGCTATCCTATGGCGACTTAAGAACCTATACTTTTATATATTGGCTAAATATCACATCCTAGGTCATAGACTGGGAAGTTTAAGATTGAATGGACATGTTATTAGCGCAATTCCAGCGAGGAGGCCCACTAGTAGGTTGGTAACACGGCTAGGTTTCCACAGCCATAGCTAAAATTATCTACGCAATATAGTGGCGGACCAAGAACTTCCTCTGGCATATCACGTTGCAACATACAAATGGAGCAACAAATTACTGCGGCTTTATGTGCTTTAATGAACTCTTTAGACTCTCATCACCAAGACCTAGCAGCTGAATTGAAAGATGTGACGACCCCATTTCAACATCCTACTCTGATAAGAGAAGCTGCAGGAGAGAATGTATGGCCGAAAAAGAACCTTCCGCTATGCAACATGACCTCACTCCAGGATATGGTGGAACAGCTTGCAGCGAGTAAAAAGGTATCAGACCCGCAGATGACAGAACAGCGGGAAACTACATCGCAAGTTAGTACTCTGCAGCTCTCCCTGGCCCTCGCAGAGTCAAGGCAGCAAATTGCAATATGGCGTGAGATTCTGCAGCTACAACGGCTCAGACTGTCTAGAACACGAAATCTACACCAGAAAGTATCTTCCTACCTCAATGCCTCAGGAGATCCATCTACGGATTCAGGAGCCAAGGCAGGCGGGGTAGCTGAGCCTGATGCCGAGGGGAGGTCAGAACAAATGAAGGCTACACAGGAAGGGTTCAAAGCAAGATCCAAATTTGGCTCCAAGCATCTCAACCTGCCCATACTGAGATTAGACTATCTCGCTACCCGCTTTTCTTGCAGCGCCGACCAGCCTGCACAACTATCGGGTCAATATGCCGATCTTCTTGTCGATTTGCTAGATCAGCCTATACAGCGAGGATTCTTTTCTTATTTGCCTCCTAGGCAAGTTCAACACCGCAGAAGAGGAGTCGGTTAAATCTCACAACTCAGGTAGTTTTCCATGGGACAGCACATGCCTTTAGTGATTTGCCCCCACTGCTGGACTTCACCAGAGCCTCATATTATAACAATTAGCTCTTCAAATGAAGAGTCATTACTCTGAGAACTAGAGAACATTGATCTATTCCATGGGCCTAACTAATATTCATGTTAATTAATACTTATTGTATCTAATACAAGTTGAAAATGACCTGTCATTTTGCAATGCCTAAATATATCTTAAGGCTCTTTTTGTAAAAGCACTAAGGTCTAGTTAAATGTGTTAATATTAATTTTTATATATAGCTAATTTGTTCTAACTACACTAACCCTCTAGAGACACAGTGATAGATAATTATTATTTAAATAATTTGGTCTTTTGCAGGTTGCCATACACAGTCTCTTCACAGAAGGCATAGCTTCATTTTCTCTCTACGTTAGCAAAGGAATAGGGAGTTTACATTTTCAATGTATTGTTATTATTTCACCTGTCTACATATACTAGCACCTATCTATGACGAGAGTACCCCTAGTCTGTTATATGAGGTCCTATCGCTTACATATTATTTGAATTTTACTTGAAGTATCCGTGTGTAGTGCACCCCATCCCCTGTTACTTGGGGTGTTGCTGTGTTACCGGCGGCCGAGGTGACACGCTTACTTTTAGTATACTTCGGGGTAGTGTGTGGATAAGCCTTTGGGACCTAACATTATTTTATTTAACCAACTAAAAGCATATTAACACTTCTTGGTTAAGATTATTTCTAGATACTCCTTGCAGTTATGTTTAAATAAGGCGGACAAGCTCAAACTCTCTCCCTCTTATATTCAGTTTTTGATATCATATAGAGAGACGCTGACACTAGATTTTCTATTCTACTCTATCATATACATTGATAACTCTAGCTGAACTCCCAACTTTAGTGTTGGGGGTGACCCCTTCGCTGGAGTATTGCATCATACAGGCGTGTCCCTGTAACTGACAGTTAATACCCTAGAAGAAGTCCAACATTAGACTATCTTCAACATACTCTTCCTGTGACCACTTATATATGTCTATCCTAAAGGCCATAGGGGCTAATAGATTCTCTGAAATGTATAAAATATTTATATCTAATGTCACTCTAGAGAAATATTAGTAATTGTACTATACAGTTTATATTTGTACCACCTCCCCCCCCCCCCCCCCACCAGGTTAATGAGAATACCTGAGGGGTAATAGTATTGTAAATATTCACCCACCCTGGTGAATCCTTAAACGGTATTAACCCGCTTCATAACACCAATTTGCCCGGTTCATATTATACGCCTTTTTGGGTTTCAGAGTTACCCTCTATGTCACAAGAGGGAATTGGTGTCCTCATTTGTTACATGTTAGAACTTCTTAGTTAAGATGGTTGTTATTTTAATATAAAGTGCAATTTAAAGTATCATTCTATTAGGCATTATTTCATGATACAGAGGTTTCTCAGTAAAGTGTATTAAATTAATGATCCTACATATGCCTGCTTGTAATAACATACTAATAGACAGAATACCATGAAAAAGGGCTCTATAGTATCATCTTATAAAATAATAAAATGATAAGGTATCAATGTAGATCTCGCAATATATTTACCTGAGGTATGCTAGTCATACGGTAGGATATTCATGTTTTGTACAATGCCTATCATGATTTACTGCTGCTATTAGATATGTTCAGTTTGAAATAACCTATTATTGTGTTTCTGTATGAACATGATTGTATTCAATACCTTAATAAAAATCTTTGATTTAAAAAAAAAAATAATGCCAAGAAGAGTTTAAAATGAGTTTTTACTTCTCTGATTGGCTCCCTCGCTAAGAGGCATCACGAGGGATGCCTCATAATGGTCATTATTTTTGCTTCAGGTAGTTTTAAGATAGTTTTACCACCAGTGGGTAGCGCTGCTGCTATTGAAGAAATGTATCCATGTTTTGCTATGGAGAGATGCAGTCCTGTATGATGCCTCTCCATAGCATTACATGGGTAGGAAAAAATAGTGATTTTTTTTTTTACACAATTTTTTTAAATTTAAAATTAATGTAACCTAAACTTTGGCCCCATATGGCAGGGGAGGCAGTGCTTCACCTGTCTCCTATGACTGCACATCCCTGGTTCAAATTGCAGAGGAGTTTTGCACGAGAACCTAGCCCAGCGAAGGGGGTAAATCAAGCACAGACAGGCAGCAAAGGTTAAATATATATGTATATTAAAATATACATATATAATTTATGTTTATGTGTATATACAAATATTAATACATAAATATATATGTATATAAGCATATACATATATATTAATAGGAATAACACTGGCCCCATAGATCGCAATGTAAAGGGCACTTTTCAACATCCCACATTTTTAACATCCCACATCCCTTCACTTTAACCCCTTTTAACTGCTTTGTACAGTTACATTTAAACAAATTAAACATGCTGATATTTTTTAAATGTATTAAGGATATGCACAATTTACTTTGGGGGCAATTCAGGGACATTTTTAAAATTAACCAGAGATCTAATCTCTGGTTAATTTTTGGAGCGCTTATTGCTACTGCAAGCTCATAAATACTTTTAAATATTTCCTTCTTCGGAATATTAAAAACCAATACTATACTTTAAAAACACCTACAATAATCCTCCATTTACTAATTGTTTATGGGATAAGGAACACACCCAAGCTGTCTTTGAAAAAATAGACATGCTCAGTACTATTATTTCTGTTTCAGATGTGTGCAAAGCTATTAGGCTTCTACTCTGTGATCTCAAAGAAATGGTCTTCAAATACTAAGGACAAGGAATCCCCCTTATAGCCTCAAAATTACTACCCTATTCTATTTTAAATAAACAATTACATTAAAATATATGCCAAAAATGATAGGATTGCATAAAAATAGATGCACTCATATCCTGCCACATCCTAACAGGTTTTTGTTTTATGTATAGAAATGAAGACACTACAAGCTGTTAGTGTGAGGAATCATATTGAACTATAGAACTAAATCCATGTCAGAGGTAGGGACAGGAAACAGGAAGTATAAGGCAATGCAATATTACCATAAACAAACAAACAGAGTCACAGTATTTGCATAATAACTCCATAACATCTACCCTTTTTACATTCAATCTAAAATTTGCTAACAATTTACCTAAAACAGATCCTGAACAGTCTTAACCCCTTAAGGACCAGCGACGTACCCTGTATGTCGCTGGCCTTTTTTTGGGACTTGATTGTTTTATAGCGCGGTCTTGCCACCAGCGTTGAGACTGCTCTATTCCACAAAGCGTGCTGGATGGAGGGAATTAATAGCGTTTTCTTGCTAGACTTGTGCTATTATGTCCTGAAAAAACCCTTAACGACCAGTGACATACAGGGTACATTGTGGTCATTAAGGGGTTAAACATAACATACTACATTACTGGTAGATACACTACAGATTGAGTCTATCTGGTGGTCTTGAAACTTGACCGCTACGCAAGGCCACAGGGATTTTGCCTGGGTGAAGCTGTTCAGCTCCAGAAGGTGTTAAAGGGACAGTATACACTCATTTTCATATAACTGCATGTAATAGACACTACTATAAAGAATAAGATGCACAGATACTGATATAAAAATCCAGTATAAAATGGTTTAAAAACGTACTTAGAATCTTTCAGTTTAGCTCTGTTGAAAAGGTAGTTGGAAAGCCCACTGCAAGTGGGAAATAAGACACCCCCCCTCCCCCTTCTTTTGCATATGAAAAGACCCTTTACACAAACAGGAGCAAGCTGGAGAAGGTAGCTGACGGTATTCGAATACAACTTTGGGGCTTGGTTGGGAGTCTGAAAATCAGAGCAATGTTCTTTAAAAATAAGCAAAATTATACATTTCTAAAAAAAAACTAACTTTATGGGCTTTATAAATAGATCATCTACAAAACATTTATGCAAAGAAAAAATTAGTGTAAAATGGCCCTTTAAGGAGCTGCCCTCTTTCCCTGCTGGTGTGTTTTGCACGGAAGAACTTGCTGGTATAAGAGGCTGCATTATGGCATCCTCATTGTATCCTTCTGGTATGACAGCAGTATTGTCTCTGCCTTGCTTATGTGGTCCAGTGAAACTAGGTGCATTGAGAGCCTAGGAATACTCAAGTGCCGGATGCTTATCGGCTTGTGTGGTGAGATGTTCTACCACTCGCAGGTCCACTCCATTGCGGCAGTAGAGACTGCCTTCCACATCCACAATATATGAGTGAGGAGCAACCCTCTAAACAAAGGTACCCAGTCTCCAGCGACCAGGGAGCGGCTTCATATGCATTGGCTCTCCAATGCTTAGTTCAGGTAAGTCTTTGGCAGGCACATCGTATGTCAGTTTGGAGATCTGTTTCCTCCGTCGCAGCTTCTCCAGTACCCCTGTTACCACACAAGGTTCAAGTAATTTATTTGCCACTGGCAATGAAGTCTTCAGCCTCCTTGACATGAAGTGCTGTGCAGGACTGCTGTCCATGCCTTCAGTTGGGGTGTTCCTCCAATGTAGAATGGCTTTCCATGGGTCATTACCTTCATACTTGGCTTTTTTGCAAAGATTCTTCACTATCTTTACAGCTGATTCCGCTTTGCCCTTAGCTTGAGGGTGCCGTAGGGAAGAGGTAAGATGCTCAAACCCTCAATCTGCAGAGAACCGTCTGAATTGCTCACATGCAAACTGAGGTACATTATCTGAGATTACCCTGTCTGGCTGTCCATGACGTGCAAACTGTGCTTTACAACGCTTGATTGTAGTTTCAGCAGACAGATCGGGAAGGAGCTCAATCTCCCAAAAGTCAGAATAGTGATCAACGATTAGTAGAAAATCTTGCCCAGCATAATCCAGTAAATCCATGCTTACAATTTGCCAAGGCTGTGTGTGCAGCACATGTAACATCATGGGTTCTTTCTGTTGTGCCTGCGCATATTCATTGCATGCTGCACAACGGCTAACAAAGTCTCTAACCTCATTTTGCATGTTAGGCCAATATAGGGTATCTCGTGCCCGTCTATAGCATGCTTCACCACCAATGTGACTGGCATGAATACGCATCAGCATCTCCGATTTTAATGATTTAGGAATGATGACCCTTGACCCCTTGTACAGTACACCATCCAGAATGCCGATTTCGTCTCGGAAAGTCCAATATTATCTTACAATTAATGGCACCCCTGCCTTTTAATCTGGCCAACTATTCAGAACAACATACTTAAGTAAAACCTCCAGGAAGCGCTCAGACACGGCACCCGATGCGGCAGTGGTATCCAGAATCCTTGCAGTAGCCTTCACGTAGTGACACACCCCCTTGTATGTCGTGCTGATGTCACTCCTTCACCTGACTGGTGCGAGGACAGGATCGTTCCACCTACGCTCCAAATTCAAAACAGCAACAGTGGTAGTCAGCGCACCCAGTATGAGAAGGACACGTAGATACACTAAGTTTGCTCCAACTTGCTTTATTGTAATGTTTCTGTTCACATTACAAATAAATTCAGGCATAAATGATGATATGGCTAGCAGCTCAGGTCAGGAAAAAAACACATAGATATGGTCAGACGCGTTTCCTAGTGCATACAACACTTAATCCTCACATTATCTTCAGTGAACATACTTAAGTGCTTGCAAACACTCGTCAATTTATGTGTGCTATCTTATCTGAAGCAATCGCTGGTCTGTGATGTTTAAATAGTCTGAATGATTAATCTGCGACAGGACATCCAGGTCCTGTTGAACATTGCAAACTGTGTGTTGTGCACTCTCAGGTGTACCACTTGCTGCTGTAGCTCTGCTAAGAGTGTCACTAATGTACATTTCAGGTCCAGGTTTATAGACAACATTTAGGCAATAATTTTGTAATGTGCTCTGTAGACGTTTTGGTGCACAGAAAAGTGGTTTCTTGAAAATAGATATCAGGCGTATGGTCAGTTTCTGCCGTGATCTCGTCACGTCCATAGAGGCAGTGATGAAAGCGCTGGCAGGCAAACACAATACTCAGACATTCCTTTTCGATTTGTGCATAGTTTTGCTTAGTAAGGGTCAGTGCCCTTGAAGCAAAAGTGATAGGCTGGTCAGCTTGCAATAGGCAACACCCTAATCCACTTTTGCTTGCATCACTTTGAATAATTACAGGTTTTGTAACATCATAGTACTTCAGGACAGGTGTATCTGACCAAACGCTTGATGTCCTGCACTGCATTATCATGCTTAGGAAGCCAATGCCAAACTGCATCCTTGTCCAGAAGCCTTCTCAATGGCTCGCAAACCTCTGAGAGGTGTGGTAGGAATTTTGATAGGTAGGTAACAAATCCTATGAAGCGCTGCAGGGATTTCACATTCGCCGACTGTGGCATATCCAGTATAGCTCTGATTTTTTCTGGGTCAGCCTTTAAACCCTCAAAGGATAGTATGTGTCCATGGAAGCGGCTGTCTTTGACCTTGAATTGCAGTTTTTACATGACAAGTCTTAGCTTCACCTGCCTACAACGATTCATGAGATCCAATAGTTTGACTTCATGATCTTGCTCTGCTTCCCTATCTGTGTCCCCACAGCCAACCACAAGGATGTCATTAGCTATTGGTTCGATTCCACTGAGTCCAAACAATAGTTCATGTTGTTTACCTTGATATACCTCTGGTGCAACTGATACTCCAAAAGGCAACTTGAGCCATCTTTTTCTGCCCCAGGGAGTCCAGAAGGTTGTCATGTAGCTACTCGATTATCCAACTTACATTGTAAAAATGCATTGCGGGCATCAACAAGCGTGAACAGACGTGCCTTAGGCAGCTTGTACAAAACATCCTCAAGAGTTGGCATGATGTAGTGAGATCACCTCAGTGCCTGATTCAAGAATTTGGGATCTATGCATATTCTTAGCTTATCAGGCTTCTTTAGAATCACCATGTTACTTATCAAATCAGTTGGTTCAGTCACTGTTAGTGGTCAAGCAGTGCCTTAACTGTCTGTTTTATGGCCACTGGCACATTGCGCGGTGCGCATTGTACTAGAGGGACACTCATGTCAAGGTCAAAATGAACTTCCCCTGGTACAGATTCTACTGGCCCAGTAAAAACATCACTAAATTCCTTTATTAGCAAATGTTTTGTCAAGGGCCCTTTGAATTGATTGTCCATCACGTTGAGCTTTGCAGGGATAGAGAAATGCATCAGCCCTAGATGCTCACAGGTTGAGCCGGATAACAGTGGCTTTTGACAGGCTTCCACAATTTCAAACTCTAGCTTGTGTGTCCTTCCACATATGACACATTCTGTCCTGAATTGTCCTAGAGATTTCATAATCTCACCTGAATATAACTTTAGTCTGGTGTCACTTTGCAGTAGACATACTTCTGGTGCTAACATCATTTTGTCTCCCAAACACATTACATCACATGTTGCTCCTAAATCAAGCTGGCAGGATTGGGGCTTAGTATTTAAATTTGAAATGACAAACCATTTCTTTCCTCTGGCTTGCACAGTGCCGATCAATTCACTACTGTATATCACTTCAGCGGTGTGTGGTTCTTCCTCATATGCAGATGTGTTCTCAATGGTGTGTAACTTTCCTAGTGATGGCTGTCTTTTACTTGACAAACAAACGTTAACAAACGGCTAGATTATGAGTCTTGCATTAGCCTTAAAAAAGCAGCGTTGAGAGGTCCCAACGCTGCTTTTTAATGCCCGCTGGTATTACGAGTCTGGCAGGTACAGGTTTTCCGCGACTTGAGCATACCGCAAATCCCCTTATGTCAATTGCATAGCCTATCTTTTCCATGGGATTTTCCTAACGCCGGTATTACGAGTCTTGGAAAAAGTGAGCGGTAGACCCTCTCCTGTCAAGACTCCTACCGCATTTAAAAGTCAGTAGTTAAGAGTTTTATGGGCTAACGCCGTAACATAGAACTCTTAACTAAAGTGCTAAAAAGTACACTAACCCATAAACTACCTATTAACCCCTAAACCAAGGCCCCCCCTGCACATCGCAAACACTTAAATACATTTTTTAACACCTAATCTGCCGACTGGACATCGCCGTCACTGTAATAAACATATTAACCCCTAAACCGCCACACTCCTGCATCGCAAACACTAATTAAATTTTATTAACTAATAATCTGCCATCCCTAACATCGCCGACACCTACCTACATTTATTAACCCCTAATCTGCCGTCCCCAACGTCGCCGCCACTATTTAATAACTACCTAGTTAAAATAAGTACAAATATACCTGTAAAATAAAACCTAACCTAAGTTACAATTACACGTAACACTACACTATAATTAAATTAATTACCTAAACTAACTACAAATAAATTAAATAAACTAAAGTACGAAAAAAAACACTAAATTACAGAAAATAATAAAATAATTACAAGAATTTTAAACTAATTACACCTACGCTAATCCCCCTAATAAAATAAAAAAGCCCCCAAAAATAATAAAAATCCCTACCCTATACTAAATTACAAATAGCCCTTAAAAGGGCCTTTTGCAGGGCATTGCCCCAAAGTAATCAGCTCTTTTACCTGTAAAAAAATACAATACCCCCCCAACATTAAAACCCACCACCCACACACCCAACCCTGATCTAAAATCCCACCCAACCCACCCTTAATAAAACTTAACACTAACCCCTTGAAGATCACCCTACCTTGAGACGTCTTCACCCAACCGGGCAGAAGTGGTCCTCCAGACGGCCAGAAGTCTTCATCCGATCCGGGCAGAAGAGGACCTCCAGATGGACAGAAGTCTTCATCCAGGTGGCATCTTCTATCTTCATCCATCTGGAGCGGAGCGGGTCCATCTTCAAGCCATCTAACGTGGAGCATCCTCTTCCATCCGACAACTAACACTAAATGACGGTACCTTTAAGTGACGTCATCCAAGATGGCGTTCCTTCAATTCCGATTGGCTGAAAGAATCAGCCAATCGGAATTAAGGTAAAAAAAATCCTATTGGCTGATGCAATCAGCCAATAGGATTGAAGTTCAATCCTATTGGCTGATCCAATCAGCCAATAGGATTGAGCTCGGTCGAGCTCGCTTGAAGATGGACCCGCTCTGCTCCGGATGGATGAAGATAGAAGATGCCGCCTGGATGAAGACTTCTGCCCGTCTGGAGGTCCTCTTCTGCCTGGATCGGATGAAGACTTCTGGCCGTCTGGAGGACCACTTCTGCCTGGTTGGGTGAAGATGTCTCAAGGTAGGGTGATCTTCAAGGGGTTAGTGTTAGGTTTTATTAGGGGGGATTGGGTGGGTTTTAGAGAAGGGTTGGGTGTGTGGGTGGTGGGTTTTAATGTTGGGGGGGTATTGTATTTTTTTTTTACTGGTAAAAGAGCTGATTACTTTGGGGCAATGCCCCACAAAAGGCCCTTTTAAGGGCTATTTGTAATTTAGTATAGGGTAGGGATTTTTATTATTTTGGGGGGCTTTTTTATTTTATTAGGGGGATTTGATTAGGTGTAATTAGTTTAAAATTCTTGTAATTATTTTATTATTTTCTGTAATTTAGTGTTTTTTTTTCATACTTTAGTTTATTTAATTGTAATTAATTGTAGTTAGTTTAGGTAATTGATTTAATTATAGTGTAGTGTTAGGTGTAATTGTAACTTAGGTTAGGATTTATTTTAAGGTAAATTTGAATTTATTTGAACTAGGTAGCTATTAAATAGTTAATAACTATTTAATAACTATTCTACCTAGTTAAAATAAATACAAAGTTGCCTGTAAAATAAAAATAAATCCTAAAATGGCTACAATGTAACTTAGTTATATTGTAGCTAGCTTAGGGTTTATTTTCTAGGTAAGTATTTAGTTTTACATAGGAATAATTTAGTTAATAGTAATTTTATTTAGATGTATTTAAATTATATTTGAGTTAGGGGGGTGTTAGGGTTAGACTTAGATTTAGGGGTTAATAACTTTATTATAGTGGCGGCGGCAGATTAGGGGTTAATAAGTGTAGTTAGGTGGCGGCAGAGAAGGGGTTAATAAATTAAAAGTAGGTGTCGGCGATGTTGGGGGCAGCAGATTAGGGGTTGATAGGGATAATTTAGGTGGCGGCGGTGTCCGGAGCGGCAGATTAGGGGTTAATAATATAATGCAGGTGTCGGCGATGTCGGAGGCGGCGGATTATGGGTTAATAAGTGTAAGATTAGGGGTGTTTTGATTGGAACAGCTAATAGGATTGAGGTTGCATTCTATTGGCTTTTCCAATCAGCCAATAGGATTGAAGTTCAATCCTATTGGCTGATTGCATCAGCCAATAGGATTTTTTCTACCTTAATTCCGATTGGCTGATAGAATTCTATTAGCCAATCGGAATTGAAGGGACGCCATCTTGGATGACGTCATTTAAAGGAACCTTCATTAAGTCGTTGGATGAAGAACAAAGGAGGATACTCCGCTTCAGATGTCTTGAAGATGGACCCACTCCGCGCCGGATGAATGAAGATAGAAGATGCCACCTGGATGAAGACTTCTGCCCGTCTGGAGGACCTCTTCTGCTCGGCTTGGATGAAGACTTCTGCCCGTCTGGAGGACCACTTCGCCCGGCTTTGTTGAGGACTTCGGCCCGGTTGGATGAAGACTTCTCAAGGTAGGGTGATCTTCAAGGGGTTAGTGTTAGGTTTTATTAAGAGGGTTTTAATGTTGGGGGGGTATTGTACTTTTTTTTACAGTTAAAAGAGCTGATTACTTAGGGGCAATGCCCCGCAAAAGGCCCTTTTAAGGGCTATTTGTAATTTAGTATAGGGTAGGGCTTTTTATTATTTTGGGGGGCTTTTTTATTTTATTAGGGGGATTAGATTAGGTGTAATTAGTTTAAAAACTTGTAATTATTTTATTATTTTCTGTAATTTAGTGTTTGTTTGTTTTCGTACTTTAGATAATTGTAGTTAATTTAGGGAATTAATTTAATTATAATGTAGTGTTAGATGTAATTGTAACTTAGGTTAGGTTTTATTTTACAGGTAAATTTGTCTTTATTTTAACTAGGTAGCTATTAAATAGTTAATAACTATTTAATAACTATTTACCTAGTTAAAATAAATACAAAGTTGCCTGTAAAATAAAAAAATAATTCCTAAGCTAGCTACAATGTAACTATTAGTTATATTGTAGCTATCTTAGGGTTTATTTTATAGGTAAGTATTTAGTTTTAAATAGGAATAATTTAGTTAATTTTAGTAATGTTATTTAGATTTATTTAAATTATATTTACGGTAAGTTAGGGGGGTGTTAGGGTTATACTTAGATTTAGGGGTTAATAACTTTAATATAGTGGTGGCAACGTTGGGGTGGCAGATTAGGGGTTAATAATTGTAGGTAGGTTGCGGCGACATTGGGGGTGACAGATTAGGGGTTCATAAATATAATGTAGGTGTCGGCGATGTTGGGGCAGCAGATTAGGGGTTAATACACATAATATAGGTGGCGGCGGTGTCCGGAGCAGATTAGGGGTTAATAATATAATTGCAGGTGTCGGCAATGTCGGGGGCGGCAGATTAGGGGTTAATAAGTGTAAGATTAGGGGTGTTTAGACTCGGGGTTCATGTTAGGGTGTTAGATGTAGACATAAATGTATTTCCCCATAGGAATCAATGGGGCTGCGTTAGGAGCTTTATGCTGCTTTTTGCAGGTGTTAGGGTTTTTTTTCAGTCGGCTCTCCCCCATTGATTCCTATGGGGAAATCGTGCACGTTTAGCCAGCTCACCGCTACCGTAAGCAGCGCTGGTATTGAGGTGAGATGTGGAGCAAAATTTTGCTCTCGGCTCACTTTTCTGCGGCTAACGCCGGGTTTGTAAAAACCCTTAATACCAGCGTTGTCTGTAGGTGAGCGGTGAGCATAAACTGCTCGTTAGCACTGCACACCATTACCGACAAAACTCATAATCTAGGCATCAGTTTCTTGGGAAATTTAGGGAGAGAATCCTGCTGCTCCATTATAGCATATTGCAAAGCAATAAAATAAACACTAAAACTGCCTTTAAAAGCTTGAGGAATGGAAACCACTTACCCCCTCCTAAGCAGCTTTTATAAAAAAAAAAAGTCACAGGTACAATGCATGCTAGGCCGAACTGCAAAACAAAGCAGGAGAAATGAACATTAAATCTGAGGAAAGAAAAAAACGCTCCTCTAAATGCACAAAAAAAACCCTGACAATTAAAAAGGAGATTTTGCGTGCCAAAACCCGATGCATGCTTAACCGTGCTCTAACATGATGTGCGTAAACCGACGTGCAGGTAAACTATAGAAAGACTAAAGGGACATACGCTAACCCAACAAGCGTTAACCTGACGTGCAAAAAGAAAAAACACACGCACAACACAGCAATGGAATGGTGAAAAGGAACAGTCAGTTCCAGGGTCATATATATTAGCAAATATATACATTACTATAAAAAGTGCCCAAAACATAGCTAAATGAGTGTCTAAATGTTAACAAAAATATAATCAAGCAGCAGTACTGAAACATATCAGCAGAGGTTATGGAATAGGAGTATATTGTAGGTCCATAAAGGGAGACAAAATAAAAGTCCCTGCAACCAATTATAGAGGGTTTATGAAAAATTTCCCATGAGGTGAAAAAAGAATCATAAACCATACCCCATATATATCCCGCTGACAAGCACTGTACTGTGAGCAGAAACCGAGCCTCAATATAGGCTGAAAATCCCTCTCTATGAAGAATGAAATGCACATCTTCCTTCTTCAACCACCTCCAACGGAGGCAAAGTTAAGACTAAGGTATGTGGGAGGAGCTCTTGGGATTTCTGTCCTAGTGGTAGAGAAGAGTAATTCCCAAGAGTAAAGGATCGTGGATTCTCACCACTTGTATGAAAGAAATAGAATTTATGCTTACCAGATAAAGTCACTCCTGGTAAATATACTCCTGGCCACTAGGAGGAGGCAAAGATTCCCAAAACTCTAAGAGGACTTAAAAACCCTCCCACCTCACTGGTAAACCAGTCTTACGTATAGCTAAGCAACAAGAAGAAGAAGAAAGGTAGGAAAGGATAAAGCAAGAAAAAAAAGTGCATACTTAAAGTGCCGTCAGAAAAATGAAAACAAAAAAACATAATTTATACTTAAATTCTTTTCTTTCCTGGCATGTAGAGTCCACAAATCTTTTCAATTACTAGTGGGAATTCAACTCCCGGCCACCAGGTGGAGGCAAAGAACACCCCAGCAAAGCTTCAAGTATCCTCCCATTACCCAGAATCCCCAGTCATTCAGCCAAGGAATTATGGAAAGAGAAGAAGAAACAGGGTATAGAGGTGCCTGAGGTTTAGAAAAATGACAAAAAGCTGTCTTAAAAATAAGGGCGGGTAGTGGACTCTCCATGCCAGAAAATAAAATAATTTATCAGGTAAGTATAAATTATGTTTTCTTTCCAATGGCATGGAGAGTCCACAAATCCATTCAATTACTAGTGGAAACCAATACAAAAGCTAGAGTCCAAAGAATGGAAGGGAGGGATACACAAGACAGGCAAACTGAAACAGAAGGCACCACCTCTTGAATAACTTTCCTCCCAAAAGAAGCCTCAGCTGAGGCAAAAACATCAAATTTGGAAAAAGTATGCCATGATGACCAAGTGGCCGCCTTGGAAATCTGTTCCATAGAAGCATCATTTTTAAAGGCCCAAGAGGAAGCGACAGCCCTAGTGGAGTGAGCCGTATTTTGTTCTGGAGGATGCTGTCCAGCTGTCTCATAATGGAATAACACATCATAACCAAAAGGAGAGAGTAGAATAAATTGTCTTCTGACCTCTTTGTTTACCAGAAAAGACAATAAAAAGAGCAGAAAAATGATGAAGATCTTTCGTAGCCTGTAAATAGAAACCCTAAAAGTATGCACACTATCCAGATTGTTCAATAACCGCTCCTCCTTAGAGGAAGGATTAGGACAAAATTAAGGAATAATTTCTTGGTTAATATTGCGTTCCAAGACCACCTTAGGTAGATATCCTAAAATCTAAAATTAACCTTCTCAGAATCTATTATACTAGGAACTGCAGATTCTGAATCAGAGATTTCGCCCTCAGAAGCTGCAGAGGAATGATCCTCGCTAGATAACTGAGAAAAACTAACCAAATCAGTCTTGGCAGAAACAGAACCCATAGAAATGTTCTTAGAGTTCCTCTTCCTTTTATCAGAACTATGTAAAGCACTTGAAACTGCAGAAGTCAACTGTGCAGCAAAAATCTGTAGGCAAACAAACACTACCAGAAACTGACTCAGAGGAACTGCAGGGAACTGTATGTGAGTCTGGCAAAGACTGGGACATGTTAGAGGAAGGCTGAGACAACCCCTGAACAGCATTATCCTGAGAAAAAGAAGGCTCACATAATGAATCCTTATCCTTAGATAATAAAACCTTATTAAAGCAAAGGGAACAAAATTGCACAGGAGGAAAAACTAGGACATCTGCACAATAAAGACATTTATCAAATGACAGAGAATGCTTTATTTGCACATCACCTACAATGTTACGCAGGCAAAGATTGACTGGGGATTGTGGGTAATGGGAGGATACTTGAAGCTTTGCTGGGGTGTTCTTTGCCTCCACCTGGTGGCCAGGAGTTGAATTCCCACTAGTAATTGAATGGATTTGTGGACTCTCCATGCCATTGGAAAGAAATGGGCAAGTTTTGTAGACTCTCACCACCATGAAAAAAATAAATTGATTATCAGATAAGAATAAGTTATATTTTCTTTCATAAAGGTAATGACAGTCCACAAGCCATTACTCCTTGGAAACTAATACCCAAGATGAGAAATAAGGGCGGGACAGAATAATTTAAATATATAAATATATATATATTTTTGTAATTTTTATAGATTTTTCAAACAAATAACAATAAAGAAAGTTTGTCATAATCCACGGTTCCCACACAAGAAAATAAAATTTATGCTTACCTGATAAATTTCTTTCTTTCCGGACATGGAGAGTCCACGACATCATTCCAATTACTAGTGGGATATTCTCTCCTGGCCAGCAGGAGGAGGCAAAGAGCACCCCAGCAAAGCTGTTAAGTTTCACTTCCCTTACCCATAACCCCCAGTCATTGAGCCAAAGAGAAATGGAAAAAGAAGATAACACAAAGGTGTAGAGGTGCCTGGGTTCTAGTAAAAAATACGGTCTAATCTTAAGAGTGGGGTCGTGGACTCTCCATGTCCGGAAAGAAAGAAATTTATCAGGTAAGCATAACTTTTCTTTTCGTTCCTAAGACATGAAGAGTTCACGACATCATTCCAATTACAAGTGGGAACCAATACCCAAGCTAGAGGACACGGAATGAACGGGGAGGGAGAACAAGACAGGTAGACCTAAACAAAAGGCACCACCGCTTAAAGAACCTTTCTCCCAAGAAGACCTCAACCAAGACAAAAGTATTAAATTTGGAAAATTTGGGAAAAGTATGCAGAGAGTACCATGTTGCCGCCTTGCAAATCTGTTCCACAGAAGCTTAATTTTTGAAAGCCCAAGAAGAGGAGACAGCCCTAGTGGAATGAGCTGTAATTTTCTCAGGAGGCTGCTGTCCAGCATTCTCATAAGCAAAATGAATCATACTTCTCAACCAGAGAGACAGAAGTAGAAGTGGCCTTCCGACCCTTATGCTTTCCAGAGAAACAACCAAACAGGGCAGAAGACTGGTGAAAATCCTTAGTAGCCTGTAGGTAGAATTTGAGAATTTGTGCACAACATTGAAGTTACGCAACAGATGTTCCTTTTGAGAAGAAGGATTAGGACAGAGAGAAGGAACAACAATTTCCTGATTAATATTTCTATCCGAAACTACCTTAGGAAGAAACCCCAATTTAGTACGAAGGACCACCTTATCTGCATGAAAAATAAGGTAAGGCAAATCGCACTGTATAGCAGAGAGTTCAGAAACTCTGCGAGCAGAATAGCGATAAGAAACAAAACTTTCCAAGATAGCAACTTAATATCTATAGAATGCATTGGCTCAAACAGAGCCTGCTGCAAAACCTTTGAGAGGAGGAAGCTGCCCCTGGGAGGATGAGTCTTGAAATCTATTTTGTAACCTTGAGATACTATATCTACAGCCCAGGGTTCTGGGACATCGCAAATCCAAGCTTGTCGAAACAAGGAAAGTCTGGCCCCCACTTGATCCAATCCCGGACCGGGGGCAGACCCTTCATTCTGACAGTCTCAGATGAAGAATTCTTTGATTGCTTTCCCCTTATTCCAAGTCTGATTGGGTTTTCCAGGGAGACTTTTGACCCTTGAAGTTACGAAAGTAATAAAAATGAGAATTTTGACATCCCTTAGGTCTATTCTTCTTGTCTTGCGGTAGAAAGGACCCCTTTCCAACCATAATTTCAGAAATTATTTCCGCCAGACCAGGACCAAACATGTTCTTACCCTTGTAAGGCAACGACAGGAGCTTTGACTTGGAGGTAACATCAGCTGACCAAGATTTTAGCCACAGAGTCCTGTGGGCTAGGACAGAGAAGCCAGACATCTTGGTTCCTAGTCGAATGACTTGCATGTTAGCATCAGAGATAAAGGAATTGGCCAGTTTGAGAGCCTTAATCCCATCTTGGATCTCCTCTAATGGAGTCTCCTCTAAAATCAATTCAGACAAAGCATCACACCAGTAAGATGCTGCACTTGTTACTGTGGCAATACAAACTACAGGTTGCCATTGTAAACCCTGATGAACATACATTTTCTTTAAATAAGCCTCAAGCTTTTTGTCCATGGGATATTTAAAAGAACAGCTATCCTCTATAGGAATTGTGGCTCTCTTGGCCAGAGTAGAAATAGCCCCTTCTACCTTAGGCACAGTGTGTCATGAGTCCTGAATGGAGTCAGCAAAGGGAAACATCTTTTTAAAGACAGGAGACGGGGAAAAAGGAACCCCTTGCTTATCCCATTCCTGTGCAATGATCTCCGACACACAATCTGGAACAGGAAACACTTCCACATAGGAAGGAATATCATAGTATTTGTTAAGCTAACTAGATTTTTTAGGGTTAACAGCAACAGAAGAGTTGGAGTCGTCCAAAGTAGCCAGTACCTCCCTTAGGAGTAAACAAAGGTGTTCAAGCTTATATCTGAAGTTTACTTCTTCAGAATCAGTCAAAGGATTTATACTGTCACAATCTGAGATCTCACCCACAGAAGCTACCGAGGTATCCTCCCCATCAGACTCATGGGGGAGGTCAACCTTTGCAGCAGCAGCAGATGGAACAGACACCATCTTATCAGAAATATGCTTTGATTTCTTCTTGCGCTTCCCCTTCATGGGAAAAGCAGATAAAGCCGCAGACACCGCAGAAGATATCTGTGCAGCAAAATCTACAGTCAAAAACATGCCTCCAGGAGGTTGAGAGAAACCACAGGGCACTGTATGTGATGCTATTGAGGCTTGGGACGTTTGAGGAGAAAGCTGTGGCATATCCTGAACAGCATCATCCTGAGAGACTATAGGCTCAGAAGGGAGTAATTTATCCTTAGATTTTAAGGTCCTATCTAAGCAAGAGGAGCAAAATTGCATAGGCAAACAATCTTGACCTCTAAGCACAACAAAAATGTATCAAAAGAACCAGACCCCTGCTCAGAGTCCATAGTTAAAGAAAATTGCAACAACAAAAAACAAATACAAAAAATAATTTGCAAAAAAAAAAAGTACTGTCACTTTAAATAAGCACAAATAAAATGCTAAGACCGAATTAGGGAAAAAATTCACAATCTGCACCTCTACATCTCAGACAGTCTGAGGTGCCCTACCTGATCCTTCAAAACATTATCCCCAAAGCGAAAAATCTCCAGTAGTTTGAGCAAACAATGACCACAGCAGAGAGCTTACTTTGGAATGAATCTGCTCCACTCTAACTTGCAAACGGAAGAGTGGGAGGTCACGTGAGCGGCAGTAAAAAGAACTTTGGAACCAGAAAAACCCGCGTTCCTTCCCTTAATAGTAAAAAACAGCCGTTTAAATAAATTACTTCCATTAAAAAAGAATTTGCCACAAGGTTAACAGTCCCATAACACATAAGGAAAAATATTAACCCCTTAGTCTCCACATACCGCAAGTGCCTGCCCACTGCCCAAAAAAATCCTTACCAAAGGATTACATATGTCCCATGAAAGTTATGCATAATGTATAGTGCAAGCCAGTATCTAGGAGGCAAAAAGCACCTACCTGCATATCCAGCTGCTGGGCAGAAAGACAGCTCACAAGGTGTGAAAGGACACATACTAATATCAGAGACCTGTCGAAAAAGAAAGAACAGAGTAACCTGCTCTGGCTTTCTATACCCATGGCAGCAAATATGAAAATAAAGCAAGGACCCCGTCACCACTTTCTAACTGCTTAAAAGCCACCACTACTAATGATATTGATGTGGACACAGCTAAACCCCAACCCTTGCTTGCAGGGAAAAGTACCCCAAAAAAGGAATAAATATCTTCAGACACCAACTTCACATCCTCCATTGACAGAGGCAAAGGAGGTTATGGGTAAGTGAAGTGACAATTAACAGCTTTGCTGCGGTGCTCTTTGCCTCCTCCTGCTGGCCAGGAGAGAATATCCCACTAGTCATTGGAATGGTGTTGTGGACTCTCCATGTCTTGGGAAAAAAAGTGATCTTTTATCTCTAGAAATCCCGATGAAAGACTTGTCGTATTATATATACATAGTTTATTTTATTAAGAATATAAGAGAAATGTGGCAAGTCTCTCTTCCAGTGTTTGGCTAAACTCATTCTTACTGCTGTACAAATTACAGCCACAAGTTTGTTGTTTTTTTTTGTTGTGAGACCTCCAATAGTTGATGGAGAAGAGCCAGCTCAGAGTTTTTATATTTGTACAGTATCTCACAAAAGTGAGTACACCCCTCACATTTTTGTAAATATTTTATATCTTTTCATGTGACAACACTGAAGAAAATACACTTTGCTACAATGTAAAGTAGATAATATACAGTCTGTATAACAATGTAAATTTGCTGTCCCCTCAAAATAACTCAACACACAGCCATTAATGTCTAAATCGTTGGCAACAAAAGTGAGGAGACCCCTAAGTGGAAATGTCCAAATTGGGCCCAAAGTGTCAATATTTTGTGTGGCCATCATTATTTTCCAGCACTGCCTTAACCCTCTTGGGCATGAAGTTCACCAGAGCTTCACAGGTTGCCACAAGAGTCCTCTTTCACTCCTTAACCCTCTTGGGCATGAAGTTCACCAGAGCTTCACAGGTTGCCACAAGAGTCATCTTTCACTCCTTGGTGCTGGTGGCTGTTAGAGACCTTGCACTCCCCCAACTTCGGTCTGAGGATGCCCAACATATTTGATAAAAATACACTTCCCAGTAATGGGAATCAACCCTGAGTTGTCAAAAGACCTAAGCTGTTGTTCTAACCATTATATCAGATCAGAGCACCAACTCAAGCCTCAAACTGCAAAACATCCACTGAGCAGTGGACACATCACAGGCTATCCAAAAGCCACCAAAGCTACTCGCATAATTTGAACATGGAGAAGCACTGAAACCACAAAGATGCTCACCGTACCTCAAGACCCGAGGACTAACCCCAGATCCTGCTCCCAACACCAGACCAGCCCAGCGAAAGGCAGATCTGACAAGCAGGGGAACAAAAAGACCTCAATCTCCGGCCCAGAAAAAGGATGGAATGGAACGGACCTAGCCATGCCAATAGAGTGGAACAGGAACATGGCCCTTCAAGTGTGACAGATAGTAGCATCCCTTCTGCCATCGATTTTAGAGAAGAAAGCAGGCAGCGAAACTCATCAATGCCGATCGCTTGTGGAGCTGTTAATATGAGTTGGGATGGCTTCGCAGAAAGACTCTCCCTGCATCTACGGACTCTAACTTTAACCCATGTTCTCACTGAAAGGCTGACAGGACTACTTAAAACTCCAGTCCCATGCCGAAGAGTACTACCCTCCATAAGAGACTAATCTAAATTTTCTGACACCTCTCTGTCAACCTCCTGGGACAAAAGGCAAAGAATGACTGGGGATGAGGGAAGTGGGAGGGGTATTTAAGCTTTTGGCTGGGGTGTCTTTGCCTCCTCCTGGCGGCCAGGTTCTGAATTCCCAAAAGTAATTAATGCAGCTGTGGACTCTTTCCATATATGAAGAAAAGAGCAACCTGCAAGATTCTTGGAACCAAAAGAGAAAACATTGGTTTACCATTGGCTTCATCCTGACTAAAGCTGGAACAAAACTCTAAATATCAAGAAGGATAGCAATCTTCTTGTAACCCCCCCCCCCAAAAAAAAAACAAAAAAAAAACTGGTGGATAAACCCTTATACAAACCATCCTGAAGAACTCAAGAAATTCTAAAGTAGTGCCAGCTAAAAACATGCTTCACACACCAATAAATAAAGGCATTCCAAAACATATGAAAAACCATCCTCGACACAGGTTTACTGTGACATCAGCAACAGAATCAGCAAAAACACCTGTTTACAAATTCAATCTCCAAGTCAACAAGCGGAGATTTGAGAACCAGATGAAACAGTGGCCCTTGAGACAGAAGGCTGTGGGGCAGAAGTAAAGGCTACAGAGAACAACTGAACATCTGCAACATATCTGCAAACCAAGTCCTGCTAATCCAAGTTGGGACAATTCTGATACTTCCTGCTTGATCCTGGTTACAGAACAGAGATGAAAACTGTAAGCCAGAAAAAACAACAACCATGGAGCTACTAGAACAACTACAAACTCTGCCTTAGGATCTCTGGACCTCTCAAAATATCTGGAGAGCTTGTAGAACAATCTAGAAGCCATCTGATCTAATTCTGGAAAACCCCATCAATCCACAATCTGATAGAAAACTTCCAGATGAAAAGACCACTTCTAGCGACTAAGAGGTCTGCTTCCCAATTGATCACACCTGGAATATGAACTGCAGAAAAACAGAAAAGTCTCTGCCCATAACAAAATTCAGGACACCTCCCTCGTTACAGGGAACAGTGCGTTCCATCATGGTAGAAGAAAGCCACCACTGTGACATTGCCTGATTGGAAACTCTCTTCAACAGGGGCCTGCTCTGAAGATTGCATGGAGCTCCAGAACATATATAGGTACCCTCACCACCCAAGGAGCTCAAACTCCATGAACTCTCTGAGAAACCCAGGCTGCACCGAACCTGAAAGACTTGTATTTGATAAGACCACAGTCTAATTTGACAAACAAAAAACGCCCTGATAAATAGTAAAAAAACAGGAATACTTTTATTTAGAAATCCAGAAGGATTTCTGAGAAAGCTGAGAATAATCCCTGCATTCCAGATGCAGCAGAGTTTTAAAAGCCTCATGAAACCAAGCAAATGGAATAGCATCTGCTGCTGCGGACCTCAGACCCAATACCTCCATGCAAAGAAAAGAACTATGGATGAAAAAGGAATTAGAACAAGCTGAAAGTATCTTCTGTCTCCTATTATCTGACAAAAATAGCCTCATAGAGACTAAGTCTATAATGACTAGATGAAAGGCAAAAGAAACAGCGCATCCCACTCTAAGGGTAGTAAATTTATTACACAGGTTTAATAGCGCAAGTAAAAGAAAAAGTAATACATTTACTACCCTCAGGGGCCGATTTATTATGCCTGCCCGATATCAATAAATGCCGACCGCATACGCTGTTGGCATTTATCATTGCACAAGCAATGCCACCCCCTGCACATTTGCGGCCAATGGGGGTGTCAATCATCCCGGGCGTATCTGTATCTTAGGAATGCTGCGTCTTAACTTATGTTTCCGGTGGAACAGCTGCATTCGCAGCATCATAAATCGGCCCCTTAGAGTGGGATGGCTGTGTTTCTTTTGCCTTTCAACTAGGTCTATGATGTTCAAGGATTTGTCAACGGAAGTTTCCTATAAACACCTAGCAGTTCCCAAGGGTCTTTTATGCTATACTCAAAGGATGGCAAGAAGCAGAAATGCCACCTGTGCCATACTTCTTCATACTTATTTCTCCATTCATGCTCTTGAAGAAACAACAAGATTCTGTAAGTTTAATCTACTGCTAAATAGAGCCTATACCAAGATGATATCCAGGTAAAGAACCACCAAAGTACCCTGAACTCTTATTACAGACAAAAGACTTGCCAGAACTTAAGGGGAAAAAATTCTGGGATCATTAGCCAAACCAAAAGGAAGTTAAACAAATAGGAAGATATTTTCTAGCAATGCAAAACTAAGAAACTAATAAAGATCCCTATAACAGGGAACTAACGAAAAACATCAAATGTATTATAGACATAAACTGCCATTGTAGAACAAGAGGCAAAAATAGTCAAAATTGAATCCATCCTAAAAGAATAAACTTTGAGAAACTGATTAAAATCTTAAAAGTCAAAAACTGGCATGTAAAATCCACTGCTTCTTGGGAACAATGAAGAGGTTGGAATAAAACCCCTGGCCTTATTCCAACCTAGGAACTGGGACTATAAATCTTAAAGATTCCAGATCTAAGACTGAAAAAGGCACTTGCCTTTACAGGATTCTTCAGAACAAAAGACAGGAGAAATCATTCCTTGATTTGAAACCACATCATTATTCCTATGAAACTAAATTCAGAACACATGGATTGAAACCAAACCCTTTAAAAAAAGGCGTAAACTACCACCTACCAGAAAATCTGGAATGGAGGCCGTATCTTCATGCCGACTTAATAAAGAAGGCAGGTTTCTTAGAATGATTAGACTTGTTTAAATATAAATATGTCTTCCAGGAAAAACACAGAGAGACCTGTTTCTAAATGGAAGAGAAGGATTTTGGTTCCTAGATTGAGGAAATTAATTAAATTGATTAGAAGTCCTGACTTCCCCCTTAGACTTCTACTCCTGAGAGAGAAAAGATCCTTTACCTCCAGTTACAGTAGAAAAAATAGCATCCCAGCCAGACCCAAACAAAATAATTCCCTGAAAAACAAGGGACAAAAACCTAGACTGAGAAATCATGTCTTAAGAAACCAGCAACCTTAGCTGGATCAATCTTTAGGTTACTACCCAGCAAATTAATCAAAACACTGCTCAGATAAGCTATCACATCAAAGAGTAGAGGATGCAGCAACACAAGCAATACTAATTGCTGGCCTAAAAAAGGAAACCCGTTTGTTAAAAAGACTAACTCCCTAGCCATAGGGACTTAAAAAAGAAGTACTATTCCGAAAAGGAATACTAGTACCTACAGCCAAAGTAGAAACAGCCCCATCTACCTTAGAGATAGTTACCCAAAGGTCTATGTCAAAGGAAAGATCCTTTTAAATATTATAAGGATTCCTGGCTAGACCACTCTTAAGAGAATATTTCAGAGAAAGCATCAGGAACTGGAAAAACCTCCGGTGACTTATGATTCTGTATATTGATCAGAGACTGACTCCAGATCATCTAGATATACCTCACACTATAAGGACAAATCTGTGAAACCAAGGTCTGAAACATGCAGTTTAACAGACTTAAATCTATTTAAATCAGAAAAGTTAAATGAGGTATTATCAGAAACTGACCTTTTACACTTACTTGGAGGAGGCATAGCCGCTAACATTTCAGACACAACAGAGCATACAAAATCTAAAAATCCTGGAACGAAAATTGAACATACAGAGAAATACCTTTAGAAGCAAAAACATAATTTATTCTTACCTGATAAATGTAATAATTTTTTGACACGGTGAGTCCACGGACCATCTTAATTACTGTTGGAAATATCACTCCTGACCAGCAGGAGGCGGCAAAGAGCACCACAGCAAAAGCTGTAAAATACCACTCCCCCTACCCATAATCCCCATTCATTCGACCAAAGGAAAAGGAAGTAATCTAAGGTGCAGAGGTGGCTGAAGTTTATAGAAAAGCAAACTGTCTGAAAAACAGGGCGAGCCGTGGACTCACCGTGTCAAGAAATAAATAAATTTATCAGGTAAGAATAAATTATGTTTTCTTTCTAATGACACTGAGTCCACGGATCATCTTAATTACTGTTGGAAACCAATACCCAAGCTAGAGGACACGGATGATATGGGCGGGACAAGACAGTTAACCTAAACAGAAGGCACCACTGCTTGAAGAACCTTTGCTGAAGCAAAAGTATCAAATTTGCAAAATTTAGAAAAAGTATGCAAAGATGACCAAGTCGCAGCCTTGCAAAGCTGATCTACAGAAGCTCCATTTTTGAAAGCCCAAGAAGATGAAACAGCCCTCGTGGAATGAGCCGTGATTCTCTCAGGAGGCTGCTGACCAGCAGTCTCATATGCCAAGCGAATAACACTCCTCAACCAACAAGAAAGAGGAGTAGCCATAGCTTTCTTACCCTTACGCTTCCCAGAAAAAACAACAAATAAAGAAGAAGACTGGCGAAAATCCCTAGTCGCCTGCAAATAATATTTCAATGCATGAACCACATCCAGGTTGTGCAACAAACGCTCCTTATGAGAAGAAGGATAAGGACACAAAGAAGGAACAACAATCTCTTGATTAATATTCTTATCATAAACAACCTTGGGAAGAAAACCCAAGGCAGTACGCAAACGGAGCCTATTGAAGGACTCTGACAAACAAATTAAATGGACACTGAATCCAATTTTTTTCTTTCATGATTCAGATAGAGCATGCAATTTAAAGCAACTTTCTAATTTACTCCTATTATCATTTTTTCTTTGTTCTCTTGCTATCTTTATTTGAAAATCATGAATTATGCAAAACAACAGGGTTTTAGTGACAGCCTTCTATTTGGTGTGTGGGGCCGTGCTACCAGGCTTGGTGTGTAACAGGTGTGATCTACAGCAGACAATGACTGGAGGATTCCTTGCAAATACCGCTAAAACAGAAAAAGCCTATAGGACTGACAGCTGACAAGCTCTACGCTGCTTGGAGAAACTGCTTGCTGAGAAATCATAAACATCCAGCTGATCCAGGCATATAAAGCGGTAGAATAGGAAACCAGAAAGAAACAGTAAGACTTCATGTTGATGAACTGCTGAAAAGACATACTGTTTAATATGCCCATTTTGTTCTTAAATCTGGTACACAGAATACCTACTGGTTGTAAAATCTTTTATATTTTGTCATTAAAACTTCTCACTTGAGTCCAGTTGCGCTTTTTCTTTTTATATTTTTCAGTTCTTGAAAATCATGAATGTAAATCTTAGCAGCCAGCTCATTTTAGGTTCGGCACCATGGATAGCGCTTGCTTATTGGAGGCTTAAATTTACCCACGAATAAGCAAGCATAACCCAGGTTCTCAACCAAAAATGGGCAGACTCCAATGCATCACATTCCTGCTTTTTAAATAAAGATAGCAAGAGAACAAAGAAAAATTGATAACAGGAGTAAATTAGAAAAAAATTGCATGCTTTATCTGAATCATGAAATAAAAAAATTTGTGTTTAGTGACCCTTTAAAACTCCAAGGTGGAGTAGTAGACTTAAACACAGGCCGAATTCTAACCAAGGCCTGACAAAAAGAATGAACATCTGGCACATACACCAGGCGCTTGTGCAATAAAATAGATAAAGCAGAAATTTGACCCTTCAGGGTACTAGCAGATAAACCTTTCTCCAAACCCTCCTGGAGAAAAGACAAAAGCCTAGGAATCCTGATTCTACTCCACGAGTAGCCTTTGGATTCAAACCAATACAAATATTTACGCCCAATATTATAATAAATCTTCCTAGTTACAGGCTTACAAGCCTGAATCATAGTCTCAATGGTTGAAAATCCACTCTTAGAAAGAATCAAGCGTTCAATCTCCAAGCAGTCAGCTTCAGAGAAACGAGATTTGGATGAAGGAAGGGACCTTGCAGAAGCAGGTCCTTCCTTAATGGAAGACGCCAAGGTGGAAGGGAAGACATCTCCACCAGATCTGCAAACCAGATTCTGCGAGGCCACGCCGGAGCAATGAGAAGCACAGATGCCCTCTCTTGTTTGACCTGAGCAATGACCCGAGGAAGAAGAGCAAATGGAGGGAACACATTTGCCAGACTGAAAGTCCAAGGAACTGCCAGACCATCTATCCCGTACCTCGGGAGCTTGGCATTCTGACAAGATGCCATGAGATTCAACTCTGGCTGCCCCCAGAATAAAGCTGGAAAATACCTCTGGATGAATTTCCTACTCCCCCGGATGAAAAGTTGTGAATCTCCGCCCACTGAATAATCTTGGCTACCTCTGTCATGGCCAAGGAACTCCGAGTACCTCCCTGATGATTGATGTAAGCCACTGACGTTATGTTGTCCGACTGAAACCTGATAAACTGGGTTGAAGCTGAGGCCAGGCTAGAAGAGCATTGAAAATTGCGCTCAGTTCCAAAACATTTATTGGTAGAACCTACTCCTCCTGAGTCCATAGACCCTGAGCCCTTAATGAACCCCAGACAGCACCCCAGAATAGCAAACTGGCATCCGTGGTTACAATCACCCAGGCAGGTCTGCGAAAGCAAGTTCCCTGAAAGAGAAGATCCTAAGACAACCACCATGGAAGAGAATCTCTGGACATCTCATCTAGAACAATCTTTGGAGATAGATCCGCATAATCCCCGTTCCACTGCCTGAGCAAGCATAACTGTAGAGGTCTGAGATGGAACCGAGAAAACTGAATGATGTCCATGACTGAAACCATCAGACCAATAACCTCCATGCACTGAGCCACGGACAGCCGAGGGAGGGACTGAAGAGCAAGACAGGTATTGAAAATCTTTGCCTTTCATCTCTAGAGAATCTATAATGGTCCCCAAAAATACCACTCTTGTAGCCGGAATTAAGGAATTTTTTCCTTAATTCACCTTCCAACCATGGGAGCGCAGAAAAGACAACAACAATTCCGTGTGGGAGTTTGCTAGTTTAAAAGATGGAGCCTGAACTAAAATGTCGTCGAGATAAGGAGCTACTGCAACACCCTTCAATCGAAACAACGCTGTCAATGCTCCAAGGACCTTTGAAAAAATTCTGGGAGCTGTTGCCAGACCAAAAGGAAGAGCTACAAACTGAAAATATTTGTCTAGAAATGCAAGTCTTAGGAACCTGTGATGATCCCTGTGAATGGGAATATGCAGATACGCATCCTTTAGATTCACTGTGGTCATGAACTGACCTTCCTGAACCAAAGGAAGAACGGAACGAATAGTTTCCATCTGAGAAACTTGTTTACACTCTTTAGATCAAAAATAGGTCTGAAAGTTCCTTCCTTTTTTGGGAATGACGAAGAGATTGGAATAAAACCCAGACCCTGTTCCTGAACCGGAACAGGAACTATCACTCCCATGTCAGAAAGATTTTGAACACAACGTAAGAACGCCTCTCCTTTTATCCGGTTTACAGATAACCTGGAGAGAAATAACCTGCCTCTAGGATGAAAATTCTTGAACTTCAGTTTCTAACCCTGGGACACAATATCTACCACTCAGGGATCCTGAACATCTCAAACCCAAGCTTGGGCGAAGAAAGAGAGTCTGCCCCCCACAAGATCCATTCCCAGATCGGGGGCAGACCCTTCATGCTAATTTTGGGTCAGCAACAGGCTTCCTGGACTGCTTCCCCTTATTCCAAGACTGATTTGACTTCCAAGATGGCTTAGACTGTTCCTTCAAGAGTATCTTGCTGAATAGAATGAGACAATGCATCAAACCAATATGCAGCCGCACTAGTAACTGTAGCAATACATGCAGCCGGTTACCATTGATACCCCTAGTAAACATAAATCTTTTTAAGCAAAGCTTCCAACTTCTTATCCATAGGATCCATAAAAGGAACAGCTGTCCTCAATAGGAATAGTGGTCAGAGTGAAAACTGCTCCCTCTACCTTAGGAACCATCTGTCAAGATTCCTTAATAGAATCAGCAATAGAAAACATCTTCCTAAAAATTGGAGAAGGGGAAAAAAGAATCCCAGGCTTCTCCCATTCTCGTGCAATAATATCTGAAACACGAGCTGGTATAGGAAAAACTTCCACCGAGGAAGGGACATCAAAAAACTTATTAAGTTTACTAGATTTCTTAGGAATAACCATGACTGAAGCCTCAGAGTCATCCAAGGTAGCCAAAACCTCCTTGAGTAACAAACGGAGGTGCTCCAGCTTAAACCTAAAGGAAACAACCTCCGGTTCAGAAGAAGGATTTACACTATCAGAATCCAAGATCTCACCCTCAGATGCTACACTAGACACAATTGCAACAAAATCAGAAACCTTATACTTCCTCTTGCGCTTCCCCTGTAACATAGGAAAAGCAGACAAAGCCTCAGATACTGCCGAGGATATATAGGTAGCCATATCCTGAAAGGAAAAAACAACCTGAGATGAAACACAGGGCACTGCAGAAGATTGGGACGTATGAGGAGAAAGCTGTGGATTAGCCTGAATAGGAGACTCCTGAACAACATCCGCACTAGACAATGAAGGCTCAGAATCAAAAAGTCTATCCTTGTAATGTTCTCTCAATAAAAGAGGAACAAAAAGGGATAGGAGGCTCAACATTAGTATTTAAACATAGAGAACAAGCAACAGCTTCCAGGGCCTCTTGGTCCATCTTATTCCAAAGGAAAAAAACCTTAATAAAAAAAAATCTAAGTTCAAATCAGAATTTTAATGAAACAAAAAAACTTTATGATCCCTTAAAATTTTAAAGACTTTTTTTTTTTTTTACAACTAGAAAGTCCTTAAATAAATCTTGCAGCAACAATTTTTCAAAAAATGAATACAAAAAGAGACACAAACGTTATAGTCCCTGAAATTCAGACAGAAACAAATGTAAACAGAGCAACAGCCCCACAAAAAAAATAACAGACAACCTCCACACCTCAGCAAGCTATGCTGAAATGCCTACCTGACCTCCTTGCTGCCGTAAACAATGTCAGAAAATGATCCGGACCCCCAAACAGTCGCACTGGAGAGAACGCTGAACCACCTCTGAGGAGCTATGCAACAGAGCTGCAACATCCAGGAACAACAGGAAACAGCTAAAAGGGCGCCAAAAATGTCCTTGCTATCTCAAATAAGACCGCCTACTGTGAGCATGGCCTAACAAACCTCCCGGTAGCCATTAATACACAAACAAAAAACATGTACACCAAAGTGAAAACATAATAAACTGAGCCAAACATCCCCAGTGCCTGCAAAACTGCCATACAATAAACCGTTAACCTAGAAGGCTGATTGTATATTTAGACAGAATTAACTGTCAAAGTGTCAAATTCTCCTATATCAAAAAAGGGAAAGAAATAGGCACTTACATCAAAAAACATAATTTATGTAAGAACTTACCTGATAAATTCATTTCTTTCATATTAGCAAGAGTCCATGAGCTAGTGACGTATGGGATATACATTCCTACCAGGAGGGGCAAAGTTTCCCAAACCTCAAAATGCCTATAAATACACCCCTCACCACACCCACAAATCAGTTTAACGAATAGCCAAGAAGTGAGGTGATAAGAAAAAAGTGCGAAAGCATAAAAAATAAGGAATTGGAATAATTGTGCTTTATACAAAAAAATCATAACCACCACAAAAAGGGCGGGCCTCATGGACTCTTGCTAATATGAAAGAAATGAATTTATCAGGTAAGTTCTTACATAAATTATGTTTTCTTTCATGTAATTAGCAAGAGTCCATGAGCTAGTGACGTATGGGATAATGAATACCCAAGATGTGGATCTTCCACGCAAGAGTCACTAGGGAGGGAGGGATAAAATAAAGACAGCCAATTCCGCTGAAAAATAATCCACACCCAAAACAAAGTTTAAATCTTATAATGAAAAAAACTGAAAATATAAGCAGAAGAATCAAACTGAAACAGCTGCCTGAAGTACTTTTCTACCAAAGACTGCTTCTGAGGAAGAAAACACATCAAAATGATAGAATTTAGTAAAAGTATGCAAAGAAGACCAAGTTGCTGCTTTGCAAATCTGATCAACCGAAGCTTCATTCCTAAATGCCCAGGAAGTAGAGACTGACCTAGTTGAATGAGCTGTAATCCTTTGAGGCGGAGTTCTACCCGACTCAACATAAGCATGATGAATCAAAGACTTTAACCATGATGACAAAGAAATGGCAGAAGCCTTCTGACTTTTCCTAGAACCAGAAAAGATAACAGACAGACTAGAAGTCTTTCGGAAATCTTAGTAGCTTCAACATAATATTTCAAAGCTCTAACCACATCCAAAGAATGCAAAGATCTTTCCTTAGAATTCTTAGGATTAGGACACAATGAAGGAACTACAATCTCTCTACTAATGTTGTTAGAATTCACAACCTTAGGTAAAAATTTAAATGAAGTTCGCAAAACCGCCTTATCCTGATGAAAAATCAGAAAAGGAGACTCACAAGAAAGAGCAGATAATTCAAAAACTCTTCTAGCAGAAGAGATGGCCAAAAGAAACAAAACTTTCCAAGAAAGTAATTTAATATCCAGCGAATGCATGGGTTCAAACGGAGGAGCTTGAAGAGCCCCCAGAACCAAATTCAAACTCCAAGGAGGAGAAATTGACTTAACAGGTTTTATATGAACCAAAGCCTGTACAAAACAATGAATATCAGGAAGATTAGCAATCTTTCTGTGAAAAAGAACAGGAAGAGCAGAGATTTGTCCTTTCAAGGAACTTGCAGACAAACCTTTATCCAAACCATCCTGAAAAAACTGATAAAATTCTAGGAATTCTAAAAGAATGCCAGGAAAAATGATGAGAAGAACAACAAGAAATGTAAGTCTTCCAAACTCGATAATATATCTTCCTAGAAACAGATTTACGAGCCTGTAACATAGTATTAATTACAGAGTCAGAGAAACCTCTATGACTGAGAATCAAGCGTTCAATCTCCATACCTTCAAATTTAAGGATTTGAGATCCTGATGGAAAAAAAGGACCTAGCGATAGAAGGTCTGGTCTTAACGGAAGAGTCCACGGTTGGCAAGGAGCCATCCGGACAAGATCCGCATACCAAAACCTGTGAGGCCATGCTGGAGCCACCAGCAGAATAAACGAACGCTCCTTTTAGAGTTTTGGAAATCACTCTTGGAAGAAGAACTAGAGGCGGAAAGATATAAGCAGGATGATACTTCCAAGGAAGTGACAATGCATCCACTGCTTCCGCCTGAGGATCCCTGGATCTGGACAGATACCTGGGAAGCTTCTTGTTTGGATGAGAAGCCATCAGATCTATTTAAGAAGGAATAAAAGAAAATTCTCCGCCTATTCCATTCCCTAGTATGGGGAATTGGAAAGAAAACCTCTGAAAACACAGAAGAATAAATAGGCAGAAATAGTGTCAGCTAGTCTTAAAGAACTAGTTACCTTAATATCCAAAATAATCAACACCTTTTCAACAAAGAACAAATGTACTTTAATAATAAAAAAATTATAAAAAAGTAGATTTGTTAGTGTCAATATCTGATGAAGAGAATTTCTGAAAGAGAAAAAAACATCATCAGACAAGGATAAATCAGTATGTTGTCGGTCATTTGAAACTTCAATAATTAAAAAAGAAGTGAAAAAGACCTAAAAATTTTATTAGAAGGCACAAAGTCAGACAAAGCCTTTAAAATAGAATCAGAAAAATATTTCTTATAAATCTTCTAAACATTTCTTGTACATAAGATGTAAGAATGGCAATATATAAAGCATAAATACTAATGGATTCTGCATGTAAAAGTATATCATAATAACTTATTACAAACCATAGCTAAAGATAAACATTTATAACATTTAAAATAAATGAACTTAGCTTTGGTAGAACTGAAACTCAGTTAAGCGTTTTTCCAGAAGTGGCTTCTGATTCAGGGTCAATCTGAGACATCTTGCAATATGTAATAGAAAAAACAACATATAAAGCAAAATTGATCAAATTCCTTAAATGACAGTTTCAGGAATGGGAAAAAAATGCCAATGAACAAGCTTCAAGCAACCAGAAGCAATGAACAATGAGACTTAAATATTGTGGAGACAACAATGACGCCACATCCGGTAACACCGACATTTTTTGGTGCAAAAAACGTCAAAAAAATGACGCCGGAAATGACAAGAAAATTTTTTCGCCAAGAAAGTCCGCGCCAAGAATGACGCAATAAAATGAAGCATTTTCAGCCCCCGCGAGCCTAACAGCCCACAGGAAAAAAGTCACATTTTAAGGTAAGAAAAAATTGATTCAAATGCATTATCCCAAATATGAAACTGACTGTCTGAAATAAGGAACGTTGAACATCCTGAATCAAGGCAAATAAATGTTTTAAACACATATATTTAGAACTTTATATAAAAGTGCCCAACCATAGCTTAGAGTGTCACAGAAAATAAGACTTACTTACCCCAGGACACTCATCTACATGTAGTAGAAAGCCAAACCAGTACTGAAACGAGAATCAGTAGAGGAAATGGTATATATAATAAGAGTATATCGTCGATCTGAAAAGGGAGGTAAGAGATGAATCTCTACGACCGATAACAGACAACCTATGAAATAGACCCCGTAGAAGGAGATCATTGAATTCAAATAGGCAATACTCTCTTCACATCCCTCTGACATTCACTGCACACTGAGAGGAAAACCGGGCTCCAGCCTGCTGCGAAGCGCATATCAACGTAGAATCTAGCACAAACTTACTTCACCACCTCCATAGGAGGCAAAGTTTGTAAAACTGATTTGTGGGTGTGGTGAGGGGTGTATTTATAGGCATTTTGAGGTTTGGGAAACTTTGTCCCTCCTGGTAGGAATGTATATCCCATACGTCACTAGCTCATGGACTCTTGCTAATTACATGAAAGAAATCTGTCTGGCAGCAGGACAGCTCACTTGGTATGATAGGGTCTTCCTACCTCACATGGACCTGTGGAAAAAAAGAAAAGGCTGAGTAAACTTACTCAAACTTTCAACCAAGGGCAGCATGAAATTACTTGGGAGGCCCAGTGGGGATTATACCACACAAGTTCCCTAATGCTTAAAAGCCACCATTTGCTCTACTGAAGAGACTGACATGGACTACGGCTAAACCCAAAAGAAAACCAGAGCAAACTTGGACTACGGCTAAACTCCAAAGAAAACCAGAGCAAACTTCCTCTGCTTAAAAAAAGAACAATCTCTTAATTGAAGAATCATACCCCTATCTTTACCCCTCCTTACAACTGATACAAACAAAGAGAATGACTGGGGATTGTGGGTAGGGGGAGTGGTATTTAACAGCTTTTGCTGTGGTGACCTTTGCCTCCTCCTGCTGGTCAGGAGTGATATTCCCAACAGTAATTAAGATGATCCGTGGACTCACCGTGTCATTAGAAAGAAAGCAGCATTAGTCGGATTAGATTGCATTAAATAATCCATAGAAAAATTGCAAAGCTGAGCACAATAACAATAAGATTGCAAAAACACCCTTATATTACTATGAAACTGTACAGTGGATCTAGTTTCTAAGCAACAAACATTTAAAGTAGTGGGTACAGAACCAGTACGCTCAATCATAAAAAATACAGGCCTACTCTGAAAACCAAGGAAATTACAAACAATGTAGTAGACAAATAATATTAAAGGATTTACATAAAAATCCTAATTACAGAAAAATAGGCAAGTAAAAACATAAGCATAGAACCTTACACCCTAAAAAAGTGTATGCATCCATAAAGTGATGGGCGCTAACCCGACATAGCATTGTAGTGCAAAGGGGAAAGACCCAAGAGAGAAAACTAAGACCTAACAACACAAACTAATAAATGTGTGAAAAGCCGAAGCGTTTGAAAAAGCCAACATGCACACGTCTGAGCAGCGCACTAAACAGAAAACTACATGTACATGCACGCAAACAAAGCCGACGCACACAATAAACAAGTTGCAGAAACAAAGCTGACGTATCAAAAAACCTGATACACGCTGCAAAAAAGTAAAACATAGGGTGAAAAAATATGTATGGAATTTTGGGCTGCAGGAACCTTATAACATTTAATAAATAATGTCTGTCACAATAGTTCCCTGCCAATAATGTACAACACAAAGTGCACCTACTAATAGTTATAGGCTAAGTGAGTGCCCACATATATTAACTACATGCTTACCTAACAAGGACCAACAATACTGGACTAACCATCTGCAGAAAGAAACTTCTTCCAGTAGATAGCCAATCCATTTATGTTTGTGTAATAGCAGAGAATCTGTGTATATGGAGTATGGAGATGATCCAACAGGCTAGGGACCAAACCCTGGGACACCTGTGGCAGGCCTATGACTAACTCCCACTGTGTGTGATTCTGCCCCACCCAATACAACATAAGCTTCCCTCTGTCCAAACAGTAGCTTGTTGAGTTGATGACTCATGGACTCTCACCACCTTTATGAAACTGCTATTATTATTATTATTATCATTTATTTGTATAGCGCCGCCAAATTCCGTAGCGCTGGGTACAATGATAGGGGTATACAATGACAAAGATTTGTGATACAATACAAAACATAACAAGACTAAACAAATCTAGCACAGGAGGAAGAGGGCCCTGCTCCGGAGAGCTCACAGTCTATAGGTTTAGGGTGCAGAGACATAAGGTTGGGGTAGCTTGTTACATCAGTTGTTTTTTCAGCAGTGAGTCAGGCAGTTCATGTACATGTATTAGCTTGGTTCGGATGCAGCGCCGCCAAATTCCGTAGCGCTGGGTACAATGATAGGGGTATACAATGACAAAGATTTGTGATACAATACAAAACATAACAAGACTAAACAAATCTAGCACAGGAGGAAGAGGGCCCTGCTCCGGAGAGCTCACAGTCTATAGGTTTAGGGTGCAGAGACATAAGGTTGGGGTAGCTTGTTACATCTGTTGTATTTGCAGCAGTGAGTCAGGCAGTTCATGTACATGTATTAGCTTGGTTCGGATGCGGGATGGAGGAGAGATGGTAAGCCTCTCTGAATAGGTGGGTTTTCAAGGATCTTCTGAAGCTATACAAGTTTGGAGACAGTCTGATGGAGAGGGGTAGAGAGTTCCAGAGGACAGGAGCAGCACGTGCGAAGTCTTGGAGGCGGGAGTGGGATGTAGAGATAACAGGAGTGTAGAGACGTAAGTCAGAGGTTGATCGAAGAGGACGGGATGGGGAGTATTTCACGATGAGAGAGGAGATATAGTTGGGAGTTAGACTTTTGAGTGCTTTGTAGGTTAGGGCTAATACTAAATTGTATTCTGGAGTGTATGGGGAGCCAGTGTAGAGACTGGCAGAGTGGAGCAGCTGATGTAGATCGTCGGCTTAGGTGGATGAGTCTAGCAGAAGCATTCATAATAGATTGGAGGGAGGAGAGGCGGTGTTTTGAAAGGCCATTTAAGAGTAGATTGCAATAATCAATGCGTGACAGGATGAGGGAATGAATAAGTATTTTTGTACTATTTTGAGTAAGGAAGGGATGAATTCTGGAAATGTTGCGTAGGTGTGACTGGCAGGATTTGGTAAGCGTTTGTATATGTGGGTTGAATGTGAGTTCTGAGTCTAGTGTGACCCCAAGGCAACGGACCTGGGGTGAGGTGTTGAGAATAGAGTCTCCAACCATCAGAGAAATGTTAGGTGTCGGATGTCTCGAAGAGGGGGGAATAAGAAGCAGCTCAGTTTTGGACAGATTGAGTTGGAGGTAGTGTGATGCAAGACTGAGTTGGAGGTAGTGTGATGCAAGATTACAAAAATATGCTTACAGTGAAGGTTCATAGGTCATAACCTTAAATCTTTAACTGTGCACAGTCTTAAATTCTCTAAGAAGCAAAACATAAATTATGCTTACCTGATAATTTTATTTCCATCTGTGGGAAGAGAGTCCACTGCTTCATTCATTACTTGTGGGAATTAAGATCCTGGCCACCAGGAGGAGGCAAAGACGCCCCAGCCAAAGGCTTAAATACCTACCCAGTCATTCTGCCAAGGGAACAAGGAACAGTAGAAGTATATCAGGGTATAAATGGTGCCAGAAGAATATTATTAAATTTAGGTCTGCCCCCGGAGAAACGGGCGAAAGCAGTGGATTCTCCTCCCACAGATGGAAATGAAATTATCAGGTAAGCATAATTTATGTTTTCCATCTTAATGGAAGGAGAGTCCACTGCTTCATTCATTACTTGTGGGAACAAATACCCAAGCTCTAGAGGACACTGAATGAAAAAAAACGGGAGGGTAAAAGGAGGCAGACCCTATACTGGGAGCACCACAGCCTGAAAAACCTTTCTCCCAAAAGCTGCTTCCGCCGAAGCAAAAACATCAAATTTGTAAAATGTTGCAAAAAATATGTAAAGAGGACCATGTAGCCGCCTTACAAATCTGCTCTATAGAAGCCTCGTTCTTAAAGGCCCAAGAAGAGGCCACAGCTCTAGTGGAATGAGCTGTAATCCTCAGAGGATGCTTATGTCCTGCTGTCTCAATGCAAAATGGAAGACACTCCTCAGCAAAAAAGATAAGGATGTCGAAGAGGCCCTCTGACCCCCACACTTCCCTGAAAGAGAACAAACAGAGAAAGAAGTTTGTCTAAATTCCTACGTGGCCTGAAGAAAGAACTTCAAGGCACAAACCACATCCAGAATTACGTTGAAAGGAACCACCATCTCTTGATTGATATTGCTAATTGACACAACCTTAGGAAGAAAACCTAACTTGGTTCGTAGAATAGCCTTATCAGCATGGAAAGCCAGATAAGGAGGGATGCATTGCAAGTCAGTAATCACAGATACTCTGCTCGCAGAAGCAATAGCCCATAGAAAAGGAACCTTCCAAGACAATAATTTAATGTCTACTTCATGCATAGGCTTTAACAGAGCCCGTACAAAACCTAAAGAACAATATTTAAACTCCAAGGAGGTGTAATAGATCTAAATACAGGTCGGATCCTAGCAGAGCCTTAACAAATGACTGCACATCAGGAAGCTCATCGAACCTCTTGTGCAGTAACACAGACAGGGCCAAAATCTGTCCCCCTCAGGGGACTTGCAGAAAAGCCCTTCTCCAGTTCATCCTGGAGAACAGAATAAGTAAGTCCTCCACACCTTATGATAGATGCGACGAGAAACCAGCTACAAGCTTGAATGAGAGTAAAAATAACACTCTCAGAAAACCCTCTCTTGGCTAGGACTAAGCGTTCAATCTCCACGCAGTCAGTCTCAGAGACCTAGACATAGATGAACAAAGAGACCTTGGTCAGCAGGTCCCAGAGACAAGGTAACTTCCATGGAGGAGATAACAACATCCCACTAGTCCCCGAACCATATCCTTCGCGGCCAAGACGGAGCAATCAGTATCACTGACCCCTGCTTGATTTGAGCCACTACACTAGGAAGTAGTGGTAACGGCCGTAAAAGTTAAATTGGATTGAACCTCCAAGGCCCCGCTAATGCATCTGTTAGCTCTGCCTGACGATCCCTGTACCTTGACCCATATCTGGGTAACTTGGTGATGAGACGTCATAAGACCTTCCTCTTGCAAATTTCCGCAAACACTCGGGATGGAGAGACCAATCCCCCAGATTAAAGTATTGTCTGCTGAGGAAATCCGCTTCCCAGTTGTCCACACGGAATGTGGATTGCTGACAGCGAACAAATGTGGGTCTCCGCCAACTCCAGAATCCAAGATACCTCCCTCATAGCTAGGAAGCTTCTCGTTCCCCCCTGATGGTTGATGTAAGCCACCAAGGACATATTGTCTGATTGGAATCTGATAAACAGGGACGAACCCAGCAGAGGCCAAGCCTTCAGAGCATTGTATATTGCCCAAAGATCCCAAATGCAATCGGGAAGTAGCTTTTCCTCCTGAGTCCATAGGCCCTGTGCCTTCCTGGCACCCCAAACCGCTCCCCATCCTGACAGACTTGCAACCGTAGTCACAATCACCCAGGATGGTTTTGAGACGGACATCCCTTGGGACAAGTGATCCGGACAAAAACACCACAAGAGCGATTCTCTCGATCGGTTGTCCAGAGAAATCTGTTGAGACAGATCAGAATGATCGCCGTTCCACTGCTGTTTTAGCATGCGCAGTTACAACAGTCTGAGGGGAAACCTGGCAAAGAAAATGATGTCCATGCTGGACACCATGAGACCAATCAATCACCTCCATACATCGAGCCACAGATGGCCTTAAGGAGGTCTGGATGGCAAGACATGTCGAAGCTTGTCTGCAACGTCTCTGGTCAGTTAGAAATATTCTTATGTCTATGGAGACTATTATAGTAACCGATAATTCTACCCTGGTACTTGATACAAGAGAACTCTCTCGAGAATTATCTTCCATCCATGGTATCAAAGAAGACTGAGGAAAGATTCCGAATGGTCCACTCTCTGAAAAACTTCTTGGAGAATGCTGCGTGTGCCGGGAATCAAACCTGGGTCAACTACTTGGAAGGCAGCTATGCTCACCACTATACCAGCTAGACTAAACAGAAGATCAATAAACTGGAAGTGCTGGTCCAGGAACGCAAACCTTAGGAACTGGAAGCGGTCCTTGAGGATTGGTACGTGAAGGGATCCTTCAGATCTATCGTGGTCATGAACTGCCCTTCTTGAACGAGGAGAAGAATGGTCCTATTGTCTCCCTCTTGAACGAGGGGACATTAAAAACTGTTTTAGCACTACAGGTCCAAATCGGACGGAAAGTTCACTCCTTCTTTGGAACCACGAAAAGGTTTGAATAGTATCCCAAACCTCTCACTGCGACACTGGGACAATAACTCCTAAGAGGACAGATCCCGTACGCACCCCAGAAAGGCTTCCCTCCTTTCTGGTCAGGAAGACAGGAGAGAGAGGAGGAACTTCCCTTGGGTGGCTGAGACTTGAAACCGTCTGCCCCCTACACGATCCAGAAAAGGGCCGGGGACTGCCTGTTCATACCAATGTAGACTCGGTGGGCTTCTTGCTCTGCTTGGATTTATTCCAGGACTGAGCCGGATTCCAAGAGCTCTTGGTTTGCTCAGGCTTAGTGGAGGACTGCTGACATGGGCTTTATCAAAATGAAAGGAATGAAAATTGTCCTTTAGACTCGTTCATATTCTCTTGCGGTAGAAGGGCACCCTTGCCCCCTGTGACCATGGAGATAATTGAGTCCAGGCTTGGACCAAACAAAATCATTCCTTTAAAGGAGAGGGAAAGAAGTCTAGACTTAGAAGTCATATTCGCAGACCATGACTTCAGCCAGAGCACGACGGGTCTGAACAGAAAAAGTTGAATACTTCGCATTTAGGCGAATAATCTGCCTAATGGTATCACAGATCAAAGAATTAGCAACCCTCAAGGCCATAAATCTTTCCTGAGTAAGGTCGAGGGGACCTCTCAACCCCGATCAATCCTATAAGGAGTTCCACCAGATGGTAGTTTCTCCAGCAACCACGGCAACGGCCGCCTCCGGTTGAAACTTTCTAAACAGAGCTTCCATCCTTTATCCATGGGCGCTTAAAATGAAGAACTATCCTCAAATGGGATAGTAATATGTTCAGCAAGGGTGAAGATAGCGCCATCCCTTTTAGGGACGGAACTTCACAACTCCATTGAGAGTCCAGGACCGGGAATGATTTGTTAAAGGGAGAAGAGAGGAACAATCCAGTCCCATTCATTCTTAATAATGTTCACCATCTAACAGGAGCAGGTAAGGATAAGGTACCAATTTAGGAATCAAAGGTTTCTTAGGCAATTTGGCCTCTGGAACCACTGAATTCACCAAAAACACTTCCTTTAGAAGAAAGCGCAAATTCCTAAAACTAAAGTTTGGTTCCTCCGCAGCCAGAGGTTTAGAGGCAGCAGACTCTGACCCAAAATGTTCATACTCTGAAGTCTCAGAAAGAACGTCATCCTCTAATAACGCTATCAGTTAAATCCAATAAATTATCTGATGTACTCTGGGAAGGAGTGTAATATGTAACCTTTCGCTTGCGCTTAGCAGGGCTAGGTAAAGCATTAAAGGCCACAGACATCTATGTGAGCTGTGCAGTAAAGTCTGGTGAAAAAATGCTACGGGAAACTGCATGTATAGAGAGATAAGCATGTAGGGTACGCACCTCACAGAACGACAACTCCTCAGAGGTATCAAACATGTTTGATATCACATTATCAAGGCATATGGAACATAATTGAGGGGGTGGTACTAAGGCCGCCTCACAATATAAACAGGAATTACTCTTTAGGAATAGAGGGAGTGCCTTCTAAGTAACAGAATCCTCCATCACTAGTGCAATAACCAGAGAACTATAGAAATAAAAAATTTTATTAAAAAAAAAATGCACCCTTTATATCCCAATGGCTGGGGCACACCACCTCCCATGACCCAGACAGTACAGAGAGTTTGTACTCCTCTCTGATAGACACCCAGTCAGGAAAGAGGGAAAGAATCACATGGTGCACAATGCAGGACTGTCCCTGCTATGAGAAAATAGTGCGCCAAGCTTGTAAGCTGTATGGCTCTCAAAGTGAAAGTGAAACCTGTATATTCCATAACAGCCTATGAGCCCAAAAACATCTCACACATCAAAGCAGCATAAAATCAAACATATAAGATTATTCCCCCCCCCTGTTCAATAATCCCCCCTAGGAGATATTAACCCTTGATTCTATACAGATAAAATTAGTCACACTGTGACCCCGTCTTCTAGCGTTATCATACATGTATAAAAAAATGAAACTATCTTACCAGAATCTATGCCGTGGAACAGGAACAAGGCCTTTTGACATGTTAGTAGCATCACTCTTGACATTGACTTGAGAGCAGAAAGCAGGCAGCTAAACTCGTCAACGCTGATTGCTTATGGAGTTGTTAATCTGAGTCGGGATGGTTTTGCAGAAAGACTCTCCCTGCATCTCCGGACTCTAACTTTTACCCATGCTCTCACTGAGAGGCTGACAGGACTACTTAAAACTCAAGTCCCATTGCAAAGAGTACTACCCTCCATAAGAGACTGCTCAGAATCTTCCGACACTTCCTGTGACGAAAGGCAAAGAATGATTGGGGGATGAGGGGAGTGTGGGAGGTATTTAAGCCTTTGGTTGGGGTGTCTTTGCCTTCTCCTGGTGGCCAGGTTCTTAATTCTCACAAATAATGAATGAAGCAGTGGACTCTCCTCCCATTAAGATGGAAAAGGTTTAGCGCTGGGATTAGCTCCTCTGCTAAAAGGATGTGTGCTAAGGTTAAAGAAATGGATACTCATGTGGATATTGACATTTGCCCTATTTAAATAACTAGGTCAGTGATATTTGTAGTATTGATGCCAAAAGTGATCATGTGGCAATTTTTACAACAGATTTCATTCAATGAGTTTTATAAGGATTGTGTACACGCCAGCTGGTGCTTGGTTATTATCTCTATAACATATCTAGCGTTATGGCTCTTGCTTTTTCCTCCCTGGGGTTTGAACCCTACCTCTCTCATGACTTCTTTATTATCCTTTTGCTGTGTCGCTTATCTTGGACTGTTTCGCCTTTGACACCTGAAACTGTTCCTAGCTTTTTACAAAATGGAAAAAAAATAGCCAATCTGGTATATAGAAACAGCATTTCCATTTAAAACATGCTAACGACAAGTTGCAAAAATGTATCCATTAACATCGGAAAGTTAATTATTTCCATTGTTTGGTCCATGTAGCAACCAAACTATTTGATACAGGGCTTGTATAGATGAATGAAAAAGTAGGACTCCTCTGTTTAATCTCTTGGTTGATGAACATCTTGACTTGATAACGTAAAATGCATTAGATTTACTATCAGTATCCGCCAAAGGAAAATACTTCAGTTGAGGCTCATTTTTCCCAGAAGCATCTCACAATAACTGAGAATCTGATTAATAATTGCTTAATCCCTGGGGTTAAGATGCTATTTTGACCACTACAGAATCATTCTAGCTTCCTACACCAAATGCAAAATTTGATACTGCACCCTCGATATTTCTGTCGTAGGACTTGGTAGCCATATTGTTTAAGAAGACTAACTGCATTATTTTTTAGGAGATTGAGGACTTTTCTTATGATATATAAAGTATCTGTATGTCTATTTAGAAGGATCAACAATAAGAATTATAATCCAGGCAGTGTATGGGAATATCTTCCTATAAGCTCAGCAATGAGAAACAGGAGTTTTGTAAAGGTTTGAGGTGACTAGAACTTGAAGAGCAGAAAAACAAGCTGGAAATGTTAGTCTCCCATGGATTATCTGAGAAAAAAAGATGATGTGCAGTGGCTACAAGGATATTCAGGGATGTATCTTTTTATCAACTATAAATAGATTTGCCTGTTGAGGAATCATACTGAAACTGGCAGTTGGGATTCAATTTTGAATTTCTAATAATAAAGGACTATTGGACATAAGTGCTTACTTGGGAAATTATAGGCAAAAGTTGCATTTGATGCTTCTTCAGTTATTGTTTACATAAATGGACTTTCATTCAAGATCTCCTCTCTTGTTCATGTGCTACACCTGTTAGCTTACAATGGTACTTCACACCAGGAGAAGCCCATCTCTGGCATTTTTTGTTGCTTACTGGCTCAAATATTTAGCCAACGCTGTAATTACCACTTAAATTATTTTTGCACTATGACCTTTCCTATTACATTTTCCCAGGTGTTTGCATACTCAAAGCCTGATAAGTGTTATTCTCCATAATTAGCTAAGAAAATGAAAAACTCAAAATTAATTACAGACTCAATGATACTTTACTGTTAAAAATGAGAAACGGAACTTGGGAGCTTTTGATTCAGATGACTTTAAATTTAATAAACAATTTAGTATTGAAGCAAGTAAGGCCAGTAGAATGCTTGGTTGTATTGGTAGGGGTATTTGTATCAGAGAAGAAGGTTCTTATGACACTTTACAGATCATTAGTTAAGCCTCCTTATCTTGAGTATTGTGTGCAGTTCTGGAGGCCGTATCTCCAGAAGGATATAAATAAAATTTCAAAAATAATAAAGGGCTTAGTAAAACTGAGGCTGTATTTTTCATAAAAAGAAAAATTCAAGAACAAGGGGTCATGATATCAAGCTAAAGGGAAGTAGATTCAGGAGTAATTTGCACTTCTTTATAGAAAAGGTGATTTATGGAATAAACTTCCACAAGAGGTGGTAATGACAAACACTCTGGGGAATGGGATAAGCATAAGGCTATAATACAAACTAGTTTGGTTTAAACTTATAGGAAAATTGGGCAGACTTGGTGGACCTATGGCTCTTATCTATGTTTCTATGACAAACCATAACAGGCTAGAATATCACACCATCAGGTCACCATCATAACCAGAGCTCTTAAAGGGACAGTCTAGTCCAAAATAAACTTTCATGATTCAGATAGAGAATGTAATTTTAAACAATTTACTTTTAACACCAATTTTGCTTTGTTCTCTTGGTAATTTTAGTTGAAAGCTAAACCTAGGAGGTTCATATGCTAATTTCTAAGCCCTTGAAGGCCGCCTCTTCTCTCAGAGCATTTTGACAGTTTTTCACCACTAGAGGGTGTTAGTTCACGTTTGTCATATAGATAACACTGTGCTCACGCACGTGGAGTTCCAGTGAGCAAGCTCTGATTGGCTAAAATAGATGTCTGTCAAAAGAACTGAAATAAGGGGGCAGTTTGCAGAGGCTTAGAAACAAGGTAATCAGAGAGGTAAAATGTGTATTTATATAACTGTGTTGGTTATGCAAAACTGGGGAATGGGTAATAAAGGGATTATCTATCTTTTCAAACAATAAAAATTCTGGTGTAGACTGTCCCTTTAAGGTAAGGGAAAGAGTTTGGTTGAGGGCTAGTTTTCCTTGTGGGAAAGTAGCTTTCAATCTCTGACTAGTAAACCATAGAGATATTTTTCTACCCCTGTTTGTGCATGTATGTGTGTGTAATTGTGTGTATATATATATATATATATATATATATATATATATATATATATATATATATATATATATATACATATACATATAAGCCTCAAAGTACAATCACATGACATCAAGTAAAGAAAAATACCTTCATGAGATGTTGATATCATTCTGAAACTTCCTGACAAAATTATATTCCTAAAAAAGATCTTGGAAAAAAAATGGTATGGTAGTAAACTCACAATTAAGTTTTGTTTTGTTCAATGATTTGCTCTCAACAACAAAAAGACAGATTCAGTGATACATTCCTTATTTATTTTCATACACTATGAAAATCATTTACAATCTTGCATTTCAACGGTTTCTTTTGTGGCATACTCCACAAACATAGTAATTTCAGTTATACAGGTATAGTAAATTTAGTATAAAGTCAGTGTAATAAGACACGTAATGAATAAAGATAACTCACTATCTTAAAGTTAAAAACATTTGTAAATATAAATTAATGGTCATTACAAAGAGAAATGCATTAGCAAACAGGTTACAAAAATCCCGTCCATTCTATAAATACAATGACATAACTCTGTGCTACATGAAATACATTACAGGTTTGGATATTCAGCCTAGGAAACAAGTGGCACAATATGCAGCAACAAAATATACACATCAAAAAGTCTCAAATTCTTTAATTGGATGTACATTACGTACTAATAGGAAAGGGCATAACCAGCAGCTTAGATCTCAGAGACAAAGACTGAAACTTGCTGACAGTTGTAAAGCATTAGGCGTCAGACAGAGACTTGTCAATAACAGCTGTGTTGGGAACTGATTGATAGTGTTTTTGTTGTAAGGGCTGAAATACAGTATAGCAGACAGTCACAGATATTAGAAGAAGCAGCCCAAGGCAGACACTTAAAAACATATAACAACTAGAAAGTCATTTAACATATGGCTAACCAATATTAAACCACAATATCCTAAAACGCTAACTCCTTGGGTAATGATATTGCATGTAAAAGGATTTCCTGCTATTAACATTGTTTCATCTGTGTAATGAATATGTGTATATATATATATATATATATATATATATATATATATATAAAAAGAAAAAAGCTTTGATACCACTTGCATGAATTAACAAAACAAAAAAATAATAAAAATATTGTGCTGCTCAAAAATTACACAGTATTAAGAGTTCAATACTTCACAGTTCAAATATAAAAAACACACCCATTAATTATGTATACCTTGGAAAAAAAAACAACTTTAAATATTACATGTTTAATTATCATTTGAATATATTTTGTCTGTAGTACTATACATCCCTATCCTACCCAGGAATGACTCTCAGGTCCCTTTTTTCTCATTGATATAGTAAAATGTTTGTTAATTTTTTTTTTTTTTACCTTTTTTTACCCAGCATGTGGGAATTTTTTGGTTGGTTATATTTGCAGAATGACCATAATACTATCTTATATATTAAATTTTATATATATATATATATATATATATATATATATATATAAATATCCAAACAGGTGCACTCACTGTGACATAAGACATCCGCCGGGGTGCTGCGTTGAAAACATATAGCAATATCCGTTCAACCCCTCAAGGTAGAAAAACGCTTCACTCTCCGGTCTTATTCAAAAATCCTTTATTAGGTATCCAGCATCAAATGACAAAGTTCCCAAACGTTTCGATACCAATTGGTATCTTTTTCAATGGGTAATCAGAACATATCTATCCCAAAAGAAGGTTCCTAATACTAACCACAAACCACTCAACCACTCAACTATATACACCTGTAAAGCATCCCTGTCACTTCCGGTGAACAAAATAGTGTCAGCAAGTTCAAAAGTCAGAGCAAGTTTGATCCAATCAACTTAAACCCTTCTATCCGTCGTTTTTCACGCATGATTAATGATACGTGTGAACGAGCAAAAGTGGAAAATTTGTTCCCTAACCTCACTAAAAAGGAGGCTCTAAAGAGTTTAAAGAATGATAACACGATCATTATTCATGCGGCGGATAAAGGAGGCTCTATAGTGGTTCAAAATTATGTTGACTATAGAGAGGAAGCCTATAGACAGCTGACTGATAATCGCATCTATTGTAAACTAAGAGGAAATCCAATAAATACATTTAAGAAGGAATTGGATCTTATATTGAAATATGGGCTAGAATCAGGTATGATTGATGAAAATGAATTTGAATATATGACTACTGCATTTCCGGTTATTCCGGTATTATATCTATTGCCCAAAGTACACAAGACTCTGATTAAACCTCCTGGCAGACCTATTGTGTCTGCCAGGGATTCTTTGTGTTCTAATGTGGCCATTTTTATAGATCATCACCTACAGCCAGTTGTAAAGGAGTCATATTCCTTTATACTGGACCCTCACTCATTCGGAGGTTACTTGCTTGGAATGAACTTGGCCCAGATGACCTACTTGTTACAATGGATGTTGACAGCTTATACACTGTCATCCCTCATGATGGTGGTGTACAGGCAGTCAGATCCATGTTAAGTGAGTCATTGGCGTATGCGGGACCACCCATTGAGTTCCTATTGGAACTATTGAGGTTTTGTCTGGAAAAAAACTTTTTCAAATTTGAGAAGGAGTTCTTCTTACAAATATCAGGAACTGCAATGGGTTCAAATATGGCTCCCGCATACGCCAATCTGTATATGTCTTGGTATGAGACTATGGTCATGCACATTCGCACAATTGATAAAATTAAACTGTACGTCAGATATATTGACGATGTGTTTTTGGTATGGCGAGGGTCAGAGGAATCCCTAGAACAGTGGGTTGACAGCTTAAATCAGCTTGAGTCAACTATTCGATTTAAGGTTGCCCATAACAGGGTGAGCATACCATTCCTAGATCTAAATATATCTGTTTATACAGAAGATGATTGTTACAAATTTTCTACCTCCTTGTATTCAAAACCGACGGATAGAAACTCATTGTTGCTATCCACAAGTTTTCACCCTGAACATCAAAAAAAGAGTGTGGTATCCTCTCAACTCACGCGGGTGGCCCGCAATAACACATTAAGAGAGACTAGAAAAATACAGGAGGATGAAATGATTATGAAATTGGAGCAACGAGGATATGCAAGAAATTTGATAACACAGGTGCAAACCAACCTGGCCGGGGATGATCAAGTATCTTTGCTACAACCACATGATCCTACTGATAAGGTGGAAAACAATAGCGATATCATTAACTTTGTTACCACGTTCAACCCCGTGTCCAAGATATTGTCTGAGTCTGTCAAGAAGAACTGGGACATTATTAATACTGACAAATCACTACCATTCCTGCACACATCAGCCCCACGGATGGCTTATAAGAGAGCACCCAATTTGAAGGATTTACTTGTCCATAATGACCCTGTGAAGTGCTATGAAAAAAGCACTTGGCTGGATAACAGGAAAAAAGTTGGCTGCTATAGATGTGGGGATTGCACTACGTGCAATAGTATGTTAACAGGGATGTTCTTTCACCACCCACACACTGGGAGAAAATACAAGATTTTGCACAGATTGTCATGTATGAGTACGTATGTTGTATACATACTAATGAATCCATGTTCGCTGGTCTATGTGGGGAAGACCTCAACTACATTTCGTGATAGAATGGCCAATCATCGCCATGCGATTAGACAAGCGATAGACAAGAAAACATCTGATCAACCGGTCGCCAGACATTTTCTTCAAGCTGGGCACACAGCGGCTAGTTTAAGGACTATGCTTATTGATCATGTGCCCCCCTTACGAAGGGGAGGAGATAGGAACACGAAACTACTCCAAGTTGAGACCTCCTGGATTTATCGTTTAGACACAGTGGCTCCCAAGGGTCTGAATGTACAGATGGACTTTGGTGTCTTCCTTTAAGTGAAATGTCCATGATTTATCAGTCTAGGTCATCAACACCTAGGAAGATAGACTGGTCCAGAATATATGGGTTCATAAAGTCTCTGAAAGTATGGTGTTCAGTGTATTGCGGTAGCCATAACTAAGTTTCTTACTGCACTCCAATTGGCATAGAAGCTATATGTTTTATTGATAATTGTAGTATAACATACTTTATCTAGGAAATAGACATTTTGGAGATTGTGGATAGGATAATTAAGGGGCAGTGATTAGCTTAGCAAACTGTATATAAAGATGCAAAGTATCTTATTTAAGATGCTATAAATATAAGGAACAAAGTCTGTTTTGAGAACTCAGGTAGTCATATTATTTTTATAGATTTTAATTTGGTATAGATAGTTTTTTTACACTTTAGAGTAGTTATACTTGTAATAGTTAGTCCGGTGTCATTGGAACTTCAGCCACCCGGACATGCGCATTAGCAGGAGTAACTATGTGTGGTTGGAACGCAAACGTCATTACGTGATTGAATATGCTAATTAGCCATGCGGTTGGCTAACTCCTGGACGCATGCGCGTGGTGGAGCGGCTTCTGATACACCGGAAGTGACAGGGATGCTTTACAGGTGTATATAGTTGAGTGGTTGAGTGGTTTGTGGTTAGTATTAGGAACCTTCTTTTGGGATAGATATGTTCTGATTACCCATTGAAAAAGATACCAATTGGTATCGAAACGTTTGGGAACTTTGTCATTTGATGCTGGATATCTAATAAAGGATTTTTGAATAAGACCGGAGAGTGAAGCGTTTTTCTACCTTGAGGGGTTGAACGGATATTGCTATATATATATATATATATATATATATATATATATATATATATATATATATATATATATATATATATATATATATATATATATATATATATATATATATATATATATATATATATATATATATATATATATATATATATATATATATATATATATATATATATATATTTTTTTTTTTTTTTTTTTTTTTTTTTTTAAAAACCCCAGCAACTTTTCTTATTTCCCAGAATGGTATAATCGTGGCCTAATATTAATGGAAAATACCTTTCTGTTAAGGAAAAATAATAATAATTATCTTCAGTGAAAAAGATAATATGATACCAGTAAAAGTATATTCTACATAATATGATATGCATAAAAAAAAACAGTAAAATAAAACATTATTACTGCCTAGTGAACATTAAGGACTGAAACATCAGTAGTATTATTTGGCCTTAAGTTGAAACATTACAAATATATATTTTTTTGACATCTTGAGTATATATATATATATATATATATATATATATACATATACACACACACACACACCTAGACATATGTATGTATATATATATATATATATATATATATATATATATATAAACAACCACTTCAAAGCAACACTTAAAAGCACCATGGTTGTTAAAGTGCTTAATAAATATATAGAAGAAAAGGAATATATAGGGGTTGCATTAATAAATTATAGTACATGAAGCTGGAATTTAAGTATTACATAAGCCATAGTAGTGACAACAAAAAACTTTAGATGGCATTGGCAGTGAAGGTTTGTTTTATGGCAATTAAAATATAGCTGGTAAAGTAAAATTGTTGTAAAATCCATATTATGAAAAGCTAGTTACAAGCATTTTGTTTTAGGCTATAAATAAAGGGATTCCAGACATAAGCCTATCGGTGAGCAAGAGGACGCTAGTATAAGTAGCAGCTCAAGCTGCTAGTAGCACACTGGAGGATTTATTTAGTTATTAAAAAGATTAAAAACGAATGGATAACATAGAAGTTACTGCCTCCTAAATTTTCTAAAATCTAATCTGCCATACAATCAGCCCTTTTACTGTTGTGTTGATGTATAAGTTGCCAGCAGAAGTATAGTTTGATGAGGATTTTGTTCCATGGAGTATTCAGATTTGAATGGGTTCAAGATCTTGTTCATCTAGTAAATTTATTAACATTGAGAAGCTGTCTTTTACTGCCGCAATGTTATCCAGGGATGTCGGCTGAAGAACCCATCGCTTCCCTCGGGCAAGAGGCTCCAGCTCAAAATACTTTTTGATCTAAAAAGAAGAAAATACAATGACTTAGAAACAGCAGTACTTGTCCTTGAAATAATAGAAGGTATATAAGATTATCAAAATATTATTCTATTCTAATGTTTTAATCAGGGTTCCCTCTAAGGCCAGTTTTGTGAGAGGTCCAGCAGTGAAACAGTTAATTAGGGAACTGCACCCTGCAATTAGCAAACCCTACACAATGCAGACTGCAAGGTATGGTTCTCTTATTAACTGCTTCACGTCTGGGTCGGTTGCAAAACTGGCCTTAGAGGGAACACTGGACTCAATAGCCCTAATTGTATTATTTGAAGCAAGCATCCAATAGGTTAACTAACTGCCCTTACTACAGAAATAAGGACATAGAAACAATAAAATCCATTCATCAAACTAAAATCGAGGAAAAAATTTGCAACAACATTACAATTTGTAAACTGTGACTCTCGTAATATTAGGGAATTGCGAGTTGCTCTTCATTATAATCAAGGGAGCAGCATCTGTCTTGTAGCTCCTTCTATAAAACAGCTCATGCTAAATGCTTATGTGGTTTATTGCTGAACCACTAGGTTCTGTGCTTCATATGTGGCGCAAAACTTCTCTCATCTAGCATTATACCATCTCCAATGAACATGCAACCGAATAGTTGAATATATGAATTGTGGAATATTTTCTTTGGCCTTAAATAAAAATTGCTAATTTTGTCCTTTTGTTATATAAAATTATATATTTTCTTTTGAGATACAAGAATATCTAAAACTAGCTTATAAATGAAACAAAATGTACTTGTGTCCCAAACTGTATAAATTGTTGGACAAGCCAAATGTACAGTCAGGCTTACATGCATTTATACATTATTTTGAATCACAGCTATAAAAAAGGCAATACAAAACTAACAGTGTAAAATGTAATATATTTGGAGTGTTGACAGTGATTGCTAAACGTCATGCAAAGTTTCTATAGCTCTGTAATGTAGTGTTTTATAAAGAATAATAGAACTGGCTTAGAAGATAACTTGCTTATAAAGACGTTACAACTACTTGGCTAAAAGCCAAGACCTATCAATATTCAAAATGGGTGGGTCAACATTTAACAAAACCCACCTGCAGCTACCCATCACCCCCGCACATTTCACAGAAAATGTCTAAAGAATTCTTTGTAATGACTTCTAACATCTAAATGCACCCAAGGCAATATAAAATAACATGCATGGACTTAATGACAACTGACATCATACTTTACAAATTAATAGACAGCACATTTATGATACACCCTGGACTGTCCTTGGGAAATGTTTAAGAATGTCTGCTCTAGCCAAGTGGACGGATTGCTTTTCAGGTGGTTTGGACAAAATGCCAAAATAAATTAAGTAATGATAGAATTAATTAATATAGCAAGCAACCTTTGTACTTTTAAGTAACTACATGGAGATTACATTATAGCAGAAAGTTACCACAGACATAGTTTAACTTCAAACAGAGCTCCCATTTCAGATGCCAATGTTTATAACTATGATCTGGATTTTGGATGGAATTTTGTCATTTATCTCAGGCTAACTATCCATACACACCCTAAACTGTAAAGTATATTGGGCTATTAATTTGTGAGTTATTTAGGGGGCTATGTAGGTGTTTTTCTATATAGTCTTATAATAAAAGTGTAGATGGACATTCAACACAAACTACTGAACAAAAATCCTTCAAATTTGGGGTGGGGGAGGAAACAGATCTTAGGTGAGTGATGAGCAACCAGAAGCATTAAAAGGGATATTTAACAATAAATACATTTTATAAGCATTGTATTGATGTTATTCCACACCTCCTGCTAGCTATTGGCGCTGCCAAGTTAAAAACAGAATTTATGTTTACCTGATAAATTACTTTCTCCAACGGTGTGTCCGGTCCACGGCGTCATCCTTACTTGTGGGATATTCTCCTCCCCAACAGGAAATGGCAAAGAGCCCAGCAAAGCTGGTCACATGATCCCTCCTAGGCTCCGCCTACCCCAGTCATTCGACCGACGTTAAGGAGGAATATTTGCATAGGAGAAACCATATGGTACCGTGGTGACTGTAGTTAAAGAAAATAAATTATCAGACCTGATTAAAAAAACCAGGGCGGGCCGTGGACCGGACACACCGTTGGAGAAAGTAATTTATCAGGTAAACATAAATTCTGTTTTCTCCAACATAGGTGTGTCCGGTCCACGGCGTCATCCTTACTTGTGGGAACCAATACCAAAGCTTTAGGACACGGATGAAGGGAGGGAGCAAATCAGGTCACCTAAATGGAAGGCACCACGGCTTGCAAAACCTTTCTCCCAAAAATAGCCTCAGAAGAAGCAAAAGTATCAAACTTGTAAAATTTGGTAAAAGTGTGCAGTGAAGACCAAGTCGCTGCCCTACATATCTGATCAACAGAAGCCTCGTTCTTGAAGGCCCATGTGGAAGCCACAGCCCTAGTGGAATGAGCTGTGATTCTTTCGGGAGGCTGCCGTCCGGCAGTCTCGTAAGCCAATCTGATGATGCTTTTAATCCAAAAAGAGAGAGAGGTAGAAGTTGCTTTTTGACCTCTCCTTTTACCAGAATAAACAACAAACAAGGAAGATGTTTGTCTAAAATCCTTTGTAGCATCTAAATAGAATTTTAGAGCGCGGACAACATCCAAATTGTGCAACAAACGTTCCTTCTTTGAAACTGGTTTCGGACACAGAGAAGGTACGATAATCTCCTGGTTAATGTTTTTGTTAGAAACAACTTTTGGAAGAAAACCAGGTTTAGTACGTAAAACCACCTTATCTGCATGGAACACCAGATAAGGAGGAGAACACTGCAGAGCAGATAATTCTGAAACTCTTCTAGCAGAAGAAATTGCAACTAAAAACAAAACTTTCCAAGATAATAACTTAATATCAACGGAATGTAAGGGTTCAAACGGAACCCCCTGAAGAACTGAAAGAACTAAATTGAGACTCCAAGGAGGAGTCAAAGGTTTGTAGACAGGCTTAATTCTAACCAGAGCCTGAACAAAGGCTTGAACCTCTGGCACAGCTGCCAGCTTTTTGTGAAGTAACACAGACAAGGCAGAAATCTGTCCCTTCAGGGAACTTGCAGATAATCCTTTTTCCAATCCTTCTTGAAGGAAGGATAGAATCTTAGGAATCTTAACCTTGTCCCAAGGGAATCCTTTAGATTCACACCAACAGATATATTTTTTCCAAATTTTGTGGTAAATCTTTCTAGTTACAGGCTTTCTGGCCTGAACAAGAGTATCGATAACAGAATCTGAGAACCCTCGCTTCGATAAGATCAAGCGTTCAATCTCCAAGCAGTCAGCTGGAGTGAAACCAGGTTCGGATGTTCGAACGGACCCTGAACAAGAAGGTCTCGTCTCAAAGGTAGCTTCCAAGGTGGAGCCGATGACATATTCACCAGATCTGCATACCAAGTCCTGCGTGGCCACGCAGGAGCTATCAAGATCACCGACGCCCTCTCCTGATTGATCCTGGCTACCAGCCTGGGGATGAGAGGGAACGGCGGGAACACATAAGCTAGTTTGAAGGTCCAAGGTGCTACTAGTGCATCCACTAGAGCCGCCTTGGGATCCCTGGATCTGGACCCGTAGCAAGGAACTTTGAAGTTCTGACGAGAGGCCATCAGATCCATGTCTGGACTGCCCCACAGCTGAGTGACTTGGGCAAAGATTTCCGGATGGAGTTCCCACTCCCCCGGATGCAATGTCTGACGACTCAGAAAATCCGCTTCCCAATTTTCCACTCCTGGGATGTGGATAGCGGACAGGTGGCAGGAGTGAGACTCCGCCCATAGAATGATTTTGGTCACTTCTTCCATCGCTAGGGAACTCCTTGTTCCCCCCTGATGGTTGATGTACGCAACAGTTGTCATGTTGTCTGATTGAAACCGTATGAACTTGGCCCTCGCTAGCTGAGGCCAAGCCTTGAGAGCATTGAATATCGCTCTCAGTTCCAGAATATTTATCGGTAGAAGAGATTCTTCCCGAGACCAAAGACCCTGAGCTTTCAGGGATCCCCAGACCGCGCCCCAGCCCATCAGACTGGCGTCGGTCGTGACAATGACCCACTCTGGTCTGCGGAATGTCATCCCTTGTGACAGGTTGTCCAGGGACAGCCACCAACGGAGTGAGTCTCTGGTCCTCTGATTTACTTGTATCTTCGGAGACAAGTCTGTATAATCCCCATTCCACTGACTGAGCATGCACAGTTGTAATGGTCTTAGATGAATGCGCGCAAAAGGAACTATGTCCATAGCCGCTACCATCAACCCGATCACTTCCATGCACTGAGCTATGGAAGGAAGAGGAACGGAATGAAGTATCCGACAAGAGTCTAGAAGCTTTGTTTTTCTGGCCTCTGTCAGAAATATCCTCATTTCTAAGGAGTCTATTATTGTTCCCAAGAAGGGAACCCTTGTTGACGGAGATAGAGAACTCTTTTCCACGTTCACTTTCCATCCGTGAGATCTGAGAAAGGCCAGGACGATGTCCGTGTGAGCCTTTGCTTGAGGAAGGGACGACGCTTGAATCAGAATGTCGTCCAAGTAAGGTACTACAGCAATGCCCCTTGGTCTTAGCACAGCTAGAAGGGACCCTAGTACCTTTGTGAAAATCCTTGGAGCAGTGGCTAATCCGAAAGGAAGCGCCACGAACTGGTAATGCTTGTCCAGGAATGCGAACCTTAGGAACCGATGATGTTCCTTGTGGATAGGAATGTGTAGATACGCATCCTTTAAATCCACCGTGGTCATGAATTGACCTTCCTGGATGGAAGGAAGAATAGTTCGAATGGTTTCCATCTTGAACGATGGAACCTTGAGAAACTTGTTTAAGATCTTGAGATCTAAGATTGGTCTGAACGTTCCCTCTTTTTTGGGAACTATGAACAGATTGGAGTAGAACCCCATCCCTTGTTCTCTTAATGGAACAGGATGAATCACTCCCATTTTTAACAGGTCTTCTACACAATGTAAGAATGCCTGTCTTTTTATGTGGTCTGAAGACAACTGAGACCTGTGGAACCTCCCCCTTGGGGGAAGTCCCTTGAATTCCAGAAGATAACCTTGGGAGACTATTTCTAGCGCCCAAGGATCCAGAACATCTCTTGCCCAAGCCTGAGCGAAGAGAGAGAGTCTGCCCCCCACCAGATCCGGTCCCGGATCGGGGGCCAACATTTCATGCAGTCTTGGTAGCAGTGGCAGGTTTCTTGGCCTGCTTTCCCTTGTTCCAGCCTTGCATTGGTCTCCAAGCTGGCTTGGCTTGAGAAGTAGTACCCTCTTGCTTAGAGGACGTAGCACCTCGGGCTGGTCCGTTTCTACGAAAGGGACGAAAATTAGGTTTATTTTTTGCCTTGAAAGGCCGATCCTGAGGAAGGGCGTGGCCCTTACCCCCAGTGATATCAGAGATAATCTCTTTCAAGTCAGGGCCAAACAGCGTTTTCCCCTTGAAAGGAATGTTAAGTAGCTTGTTCTTGGAAGACGCATCAGCCGACCAAGATTTCAACCAAAGCGCTCTGCGCGCCACAATAGCAAACCCAGAATTCTTAGCCGCTAACCTAGCCAATTGCAAAGTGGCGTCTAGGGTGAAAGAATTAGCCAATTTGAGAGCATTGATTCTGTCCATAATCTCCTCATAAGGAGGAGAATCACTATCGACCGCCTTTATCAGCTCATCGAACCAGAAACATGCGGCTGTAGCGACAGGGACAATGCATGCAATTGGTTGTAGAAGGTAACCCTGCTGAACAAATATCTTTTTAAGCAAACCTTCTAATTTTTTATCCATAGGATCTTTGAAAGCACAACTATCCTCTATGGGTATAGTGGTGCGTTTGTTTAAAGTGGAAACCGCTCCCTCGACCTTGGGGACTGTCTGCCATAAGTCCTTTCTGGGGTCGACCAAAGGAAACAATTTTTTAAAAATGGGGGGAGGGACGAAAGGAATACCGGGCCTTTCCCATTCTTTATTAACAATGTCCGCCACCCGCTTGGGTATAGGAAAAGCTTCTGGGAGCCCCGGCACCTCTAGGAACTTGTCCATTTTACATAGTTTCTCTGGGATGACCAACTTGTCACAATCATCCAGAGTGGATAATACCTCCTTAAGCAGAATGCGGAGATGTTCCAACTTAAATTTAAATGCAATCACATCAGGTTCAGCCTGTTGAGAAATGTTCCCTGAATCAGTAATTTCTCCCTCAGACAAAACCTCCCTGGCCCCATCAGACTGGGTTAGGGGCCCTTCAGAGATATTAGTATCAGCGTTGCCATGCTCTTCAGTATCTAAAACAGAGCAGCCGCGCTTACGCTGACAAGTGTTCATTTGGGCTAAAATGTTTTTGACAGAATTATCCATTACAGCCGATAATTGTTGCATAGTAAGGAGTATTGGCGCGCTAGATGTACTAGGGGCCTCCTGAGTGGGCAAGACTCGTGTAGACGAAGGAGGGAATGATGCAGTACCATGCTTACTCCCCTCACTTGAGGAATCATCTTGGGCATCATTGTCATTATCACATAAATCACATTTATTTAAATGAATAGGAATTCTGGCTTCCCCACATTCAGAACACAGTCTATCTGGTAGTTCAGACATGTTAAACAGGCATAAACTTGATAACAAAGTACAAAAACGTTTTAAAATAAAACCGTTACTGTCACTTTAAATTTTAAACTGAACACACTTTATTACTGCAATTGCGAAAAAACATGAAGGAATTGTGCAAAATTCACCAAATTTTCACCACAGTGTCTTAAAGCCTTAAAAGTATTGCACACCAAATTTGGAAGCTTTAACCCTTAAAATAACGGAACCGGAGCCGTTTTAAACTTTAACCCCTTTACAGTCCCTGGTATCTGCTTTGCTGAGACCCAACCAAGCCCAAAGGGGAATACGATACCAAATGACGCCTTCAGAAAGTCTTTTCTAAGTATCAGAGCTCCTCACACATGCGACTGCATGCCATGCCTCTCAAAAACAAGTGCGCCACACCGGCGCGAAAATGAGGCTCTGCTTATGCTTTGGGAAAGCCCCTAAGGAATAAGGCGTCTAATACAGTGCCTGCCGATATTCTTATATCAAAATACCCAGATAAAATGATTCCTCAAGGCTAAATATGTGTTAATAATGAATCGATTTAGCCCAGAAAAGTCTACAGTCTTAATAAGCCCTTGTGAAGCCCTTATTTACGATCGTAATAAACATGGCTTACCGGATCCCATAGGGAAAATGACAGCTTCCAGCATTACATCGTCTTGTTAGAATGTGTCATACCTCAAGCAGCAAGAGACTGCATACTGTTCCCCCAACTGAAGTTAATAGCTCTCAACAGTCCTGTGTGGAACAGCCATGGATTTTAGTTACGGTTGCTAAAATCATTTTCCTCATACAAACAGAAATCTTCATCTCTTTTCTGTTTTTGAGTAAATAGTACATACCAGCACTATTTCAAAATAACAAACTCTTGATTGAATAATAAAAACTACAGTTAAACACTAAAAAACTCTAAGCCATCTCCGTGGAGATGTTGCCTGTACAACGGCAAAGAGAATGACTGGGGTAGGCGGAGCCTAGGAGGGATCATGTGACCAGCTTTGCTGGGCTCTTTGCCATTTCCTGTTGGGGAGGAGAATATCCCACAAGTAAGGATGACGCCGTGGACCGGACACACCTATGTTGGAGAAATTGACCTTTCACTGAATTCCAAACACTGACCTGTTTGCACATGTGTAGCAACTCTCCTTCAGATAACTGCAGTGAAACCTAAGTTCCAAAATGCCAACCCCCTTTAAATATAGGGAGGTGAATTAATTGTATTTAGTGTTTAAATGTCCCTTTAGCCATCAGCAGCCATATATTAGGTACCTAATAAATCTGCAACAAAACTGATTAAATCCAATGCATCTGGGAAGAGTAATTATGAGGCAAAGGGATGTGCAAATATTTTATGGAGTGAAATAGAGGATGTATGTATTTGGGACAATCCTCCAGAACAGAGAATAGAGGTTTTTAGTAATGCCTCTGATGGCCTCTGGACAACAAGCCATTTTTGTTTCAAGAACAAATTTCCAGAGAAGATGGTTTGCATATAGGTCTTATTTGTGAACACATCTGTTGTGTATTGTGAATAAAGTAAAACAACATTTATGCTTACCTGATAAATTTATTTCTTCAAGATATGGTGAGTCCACGGGTTCATCTTAATTACTGTTTGGAATATCACTCCTCGCCAGCAGGAGGAGGAAAAGAGCACCACAGTAACACTGTTAAGTATCACTTCCCTACCCATAAACCCCAGTCATTCGACCAAAAGTAAATGGAGAAAGGAAAGCAACACAAGGTGCGGAGGTGTTTGAGGTTTAGTCAAAAAAAGACAAAAAGGACTCACCATATCTTGAAGAAATAAATGTATCAGGTAAGCATACCTTTTGTTTTCTTCTAAAGATATGGTGAGTCCACGGGTTCATCTTAATTTCTGTTGGGAACCAATATCCAAGCTAGAGTACACAGATGAATAGGGGGGGATAAGAACAAGCATGCCTAAATGGAAGGCACCACTGCTTGAAGAACCTTTCTCCCAAAAGCCTCCTCAGCCGAGGCAAAAGTATAAAATCTGTAAAATTTAGAATAAGTATGTAAAGAAGACCAAGTTGCAGCCTTGCAAATTTGCTCCATAGAAGCTTCATTTTTGAAAGCCCAAGAAGAGACTACAGCCCTGGTGGAATGAGCCGTAATTCTCTCTGGAGATTGCTTCCCCGCAGACTCATACGCCAGGTGGATCACACTTTGCAACCAAAAAGCAAGAGTAGAAGCAGTAGCTTTCTGACCCCTACGCTTTCCAGAAAAACAAACAAAGAGAGCAGAAGACTTGCGAAAGTCCTTAGTTGCCTCCAAATAGAACTTAAGAGCACGAACCACATCCAAATTGTGCAACAGACGTTCTTTTCCGAAGAAGGCTTCGAACACAGCGATGGAACAACAATCTCCTCATTTATATTCTTAGTAGAAACAACTTTGGGAAAGAACCCCAACTTAGTGCGAAAAACCGTCTTATCTGCATGAAAAATAAGATAAGGGGAAACAAACTGCAAGGTGGAAAGCTCAGAAACTCTCCGCACATAAGAAAGAGCCAAAAGAAATAAAACTTTGCAGGACAACAATTTAATGTTTATAGAATGCATTGGCTCAAACTGAGTCTGCTGCAAAACTTTTTAGAACAAGATTAAGACTCCAAGGGTGAGTAACAGGCTTAAACACAGGCCTGATTCTGTCAAGAAGATTGAACGTCTGGTACATCTGCCAAACGTTTATGTAACAAAACAGATTAGGCCGAAAATTTGACCCTTCAAAGTGCTAACAGATAACCCTTTTTCCAGACCCTCCTAGAGAAAAGACAAAATTCTTGGAATCCTAACCTTACTCCAAGAGTAAGTAGCCCTTGGATTCACACCAATAAAGATATTTCCGTCATACCTTATGGTAAATCTTCAGAGTAACAGGCTTACGGGGGCGGAAAACCCGTGCTTAGACAGAATCAAGCATTCAATCTCCAAGCAGTCAGCTTCAGAGAAATGAGATTTGGATGAAGGAAGGACCCCTGAAGTAGAAGGTCCTTCCTCAAGGGTAACCTCCACGGAGGTAGCAACAAAATCTCCACTAAGTCCGCATACCAGATCCTTCGAGGCCAAGCCGGGGCAATTAGGATCACCGATGCCCTTTCCTGCTTTATATGAGCAATTACCCGTGGAAGTAGAGCAAACGGAGGAAACAGGTAGGCCATTCTGAGGTTTCAAGGGACTTCCAACACATCTATTAGGAAGGCCTGAGGATCCCTCGACCTGGAACCAGGCTTCGAAAGCTTGGAATTTTGTCGAGCCGCCATCAGATCCAACTCCGGTATCCCCCATTTGGAGGTCAACCTGGAGAATACCTCCGGATGAAGATCCCACTCCCCGGGATGGAATGTCTGTCTGCTTAGGAAATCTGCTTCCCAAATGTCCACTCCCGGGATGTGAATGGCAGAAAGGCAACAACAGTGATCTTCTGCCCACTGAATGAATCGAGTCAACTCCTTCATGGCTAGAGAGCTCCGAGTCCCCCCTGGTGGTTGATGTAAGCCACTGAGGTCTCTCAGATGAAATCGAGCAAATGGGACGATGCCCATGGAAGCCACCATTAGACCAATTACTTCCATACATTGTGCGACTGAAGGATGTACCGTCGCTTGCAGAGATCGTTAAGAGGATAGAATCTGCTATTCTGACCTCCATCAGAAAAATCTTCATCAGAACAGAGTCTATGATAGTCCCTAGGAAAATTATCCTCGTTGCCAGAACCAGGGAGCTCTTTTCCAAATTTACTTTCCACCCGTGAGATCGGAGAAAGGACAGTAACATCTCCATGTGAGATGCTGCTTGAGGAAAAGATGGCGCCTGGACCAGAATGTCATCCAGGTAGGGGCCACTGCAATCCCCCTGGACCGAACCACTGCCAAGAGAGCTCCTAGAACCTTTGAAAATATCCTGGGAGTCGTGGCAAGGCCAAAAGGTAGGGCCACGAACTGGAAGTGTTGGTCAAGAAAAGCAAACCTCAGGAATTTGTGATGATCCCTGTGAATGGGAACATGCAAGTATGCATCTTTTAGATCTATGGTCGTCATGAACTGACCTTCTTGAATCAATGGAAGAATCGTACGAATGGTTTCCATCTTGAAGGATGGAACCCTGAGGAATTTGTTTAGACATTTTAAGTCTAGAATGGGCCGGAAGGTCCCCTCTTTTTTGGGAACCACAAACAGGTTTGAGTAAAACCCCAGACCGTGTTCCCGCTTTGGAACAGGGACAATCACTCCCAGAGATGAGAGATCTTGAACGCATTTCAAGAACGCCTCTCTTTTTATCTGGTCTGCAGATAATCTGGAAAGGTGAAACCTGCCCCTTGGAGAACAATTTTTGAACTCCAACCTGTAGCCCTGAGAAACAATTTCCACAGCCCAAGGGTCTGGAACGTCTCTTATCCAGACCTGAGAGAACTGAGACAATCTGCCCCCTACCTGATTCAAGCCTGGATTGGGGGCAATCCCTTCATGCAGGCTTAGAGTCGGCCACAGGCTTTTTAGACTGCTTCCCCTTGCTCTAAGACTGATTTGGTTTCCAGGAGGGCTTGCTACTGTCCTGTTTGGACAAAGGCGAGGAAGGCTTTCCTCTAAAATTCCGAAAGGAACGAAACATACTCTGATGTCCTTTTGGTCTGTTCTTCTTATCCTGAGGCAGAAAGGACCCCCTTTCCGCCTGTAATGTCGGAAATAATTTCCGTCAAACCCGGTCCAAATAAGGTCTTTCCCTTGTAAGGAAGTGCCATCAGCTTGATTTTAGACGAAACATCGGCTGATCAAGACTTTAACCATAAAGCCCTTCTGGCTAAAACTGCAAAGCTAGAAGCCTACGGACCTGAAGGACAGCGTCTGCAATATAGAAATTGGCTAACTTAAGAGCCCATATCCTATCTTGAATCTCGTCTAAATGCATCTCTTCCTGAAAAGAATCCGACAAGGCATTAAACCAATAGGAAGCTGCCATTGGAGACCTAGATGTACATAAATCTTTTTTAAATACGCCTCCATCTTTTTATCCATGAATCTTTGAAGGAGCAGCTATCCTCAATAGGAATAGTAGTTCTCTTGGCCAGGGTAGAAATAGCCCCTTCTACCTTGGGCACCGAATACCAAGACTCCTTGATGACTCCACTGGAAACATTTTCCTAAACACCGGGGATGGAGTAAAAGCCACTACTGGCTTCTCCCACTCCTGAGTTATGATCTCCTTTGCTCTATCTGGCACAGGAAAAGGAAGAGGAAGGAACGTCAAAAAAAACTATTACGTTTACTAGACTTCTTAGGGGTGACTACCGCCTGGGTCTCTGAGTCATCCAATGTAGCTAAAACCTTTTTTAACAGTAATCTAAGGAGTTCAAGCTTAAATCTGAAGGAAACTCCTTCACCATCAGAAGAAGGCATTATACTGTCCGAGTCTGAGATTTCACCCTCAGAATGAGAGTCTTCCTTATCCTCAGATCTATGAAGAGCCTGAGACTCAGAACCAGGAACAGATACCTTATCTGAATTCTTAGTTTTCCTCTTGCGCTTCCCCTGAAACCTGGGAAACTCGGCTAAGGCTGCAGATACTGCCGAAGATAACTGTGCAGCAATCCCTGCCTTTAAAAACACTCCACTGGAAGTTAGGGAGGAACCGCAGGACACAGTGTTAGATGCCATAGAGGCTTAGGACCAAATAGTAGATGGCCCTGGTAATACCTGGACAACATCCTCCTGAGAGACATTAGGCTCCACATTAAAAAAAAAATTCCTTACCCTGTAATGTCTGTTTAACACAGGAGCAACAGAATTGCATGGGGGCTGCAATTTGTGCATCTAAACACAACAAACATGGGTTGAATTGAACGGACTCCTGAGCCATGTCAGACATGCCTGATCACTATCCCCACAGGCCGTTACCGCTTGACAGAGATTTACTATAAATCTTGTTTTAATGTCTGTGTAAAATATATGCGCTATTGGAAAATAATAAAAATGATTATGCCAAAAGATGAGCGTTGTCGCTCCAACTAAACCTCCCTCCACACCTCAGTATACTGAGGCACCTCCTTACCACCACCGCATTGCTCCTCCAACCTCTCCTTCTAGCACTTCCTCAAAGTTAACTGCCGAAGCTGATGTGAACAAAACCTCCGTAGAGAACGGAGCAGAGAGGAAGGGCCGATCATGTGATCAAACGTAAGGGAGGCACGAAAGCCTCCCTCGGAACTACGGAGGAGGGGGCGTGGACAAAATTATACACATGCCGCAATGGTGTTAAGGAAAAAAATAATTTTCTTAAGTAGAAACACCAAAAGGTTCCAATACACAGCGCCCACATAATAAACAGCCCCAAAAATGAGCCCTCTGTTTAGTTTAATTTAAACCTGATTCTCTCAATTAAAACACTGTGCCTGCAGTCATGCCTTAGCATAGCCCATACACCAGGGTGAACTAAAATCGTCCCCGTACACTATCAGGTTAACAAAAACAAAACAAAACAAAAAAACACTTAAGTGCCCCTATCTCCCACCTGGAAGACCAGCACCTGCTCAGCTGTCCGGCATGAAGACAGTCCCTAGGTTTAAGAGAACACTTTTTCCTCACAGAGACCTGGAAAAGATGCAGATAAAGTAACCAACTTTGGTATTTGAAACTAGGGCAGCAATGTGGGAAAAAACGCAGCAAGTACCTCTTTGCAAGTTCCCCTCTGCTTTAAAGCCACCACAGCTCGACCGCAAAGACTAACGTGGAGTATGGCTATACCCTGAAATTTGCTTGAAGTAATCAATCTTCTCAGAAAAACTTATTTTAACTAGACACTAAACTTCACCTCCTGCATGCATGAAAGGCAAAGAGAATGACTGGGGTTTATGGGTAGGGAAGTGATACTTAAGTTTTACTATGGTGCTCTTTGCCTCCTCCTGCTGGCGAGGAGTGATATTCCCAACAGTAATTAAGATGAACCTGTGGACTCACCATATCTTTGGAAGAAACATCCAATCTTTTATCTGTAAAACACATAAATTAAAGCTAGATAAATGTGCAAAGGACATGTGTATGCTGTGTTGCTATGTCTGACCTAGTATTTTTAGCCACTTTTTTTTAATACTAATAAAAACTAATATGATAAATCTTTGAAATTATACACAGTTCAGATATTGTCACAGATAGGGTAGGGAAACTGCAGATGCACTTTACATATTCTTAAATGTGCAAATTTGTTAAGATCCCTGAGTATTAGCTAAATGTAAAAGGCCTCCTATGCTTCAATAAATTAAAATATATAGCAAAAAGAAGTGAAGGGCACGTGAAGGAGTCAATTCCCTTGTGTTTCCAGGTGCTACTGGAAGCAAAATAAGTAAAATGATGAATTTGTATGTTACTGGCAGCCAGGGGGTGAAATGACTGTTCAGTTGAGAAAAAGATACATGGTGGTATCAAGACTGGTTGATAAGGTAGATCTCTTGGGGCAGAATAATGTGACCCCACCTAACATCATGCCCAGTTACGGACAGATTGTCCAACATTTTTGTGGAAGAGAGCTCGCCACCCTAGTTGCGGATGAAACACCCTTGACATCCATTCAGCACCTCTAGGTTTAGTTTTTGACAAACAGAAACCAGAGATAGTATACCCCTAAAGAAACTGTTTCTACAGCAACTCTATCAAATATTGCCTTACTAAACATATATATATTATATATATATATATATATATATATATATATATATATATATATATATATATATACATACACACACACACACCACTGTTCTTTGTTGTAGAAACAGTAAATGACTATAACACCTCCTTACCCCTTTGTTCACTTAAATCATTCTATACAACCATTTGCAAAATTTTAAATAAACTGACGTAAAAGAAAAAAATATGTCCGGCATCTTACTAAACGGTGTGTGATTGATCACAAAATAACAATTTATGCTTACCAAATAAATTCCTTTCCTTCCGGATAGGGAGAGTCCACGGCTTCATTCCTTACTGTTGGGAAATACAACACCTGGCCACCAGGAGGAGGCAAAAACACCCCAGCCAAAGGATTAAATATCCCTCCCACTTCCTCATTACCCCAGTCATTCTGCCAAGGGAACAAGGAAAAGTAGGAGAAACATAAGGGTATAAATGGTGCCAGAAGAATAAAATAAATAGGGGGCTGCCCATAGACAATAAAAAACGTGCGGGGGACGTGTACTCTCCGTGGACTATCCGGGAAAGTAATTTATCTGGTAAGCATAAATTATGTTTTCCTTCCTAAGATACGGAGAGTCCACGGTTTCATTCCTTACTGTTGGAAAAACTATACCCAAGCTCCAGAGGACACTGAATGAATAACCGATGGGAACAAAAAGAAAGAGGTGGACCCTCTTCTGAGGGCACCACAGCCTGCAAAACTTTTCTCCCAAAAGCTGCTTCAGTATGTAAGGAGGGCCAGGTAGCCACCTTACAAATCTGATCCATAGAGGCATCATTCTTAAAGGCCCAAGAGGAAGCCACTACTCTAGTGGAATGAGCCGTTATCCTCTCAGGAGGACAGGGAAGTCGAAGTAGCCTTCTGCCCCTTACACTTCCCCCAATAGACAACAAAGAGGAAAATTGTCTAAACTCCTTAGTAGCCTGAAGATAGAACTTCAAGGCACGAACCACATCCAAATTGTAAGTAAGCGTTCCTTCGATGAAGGAGGATGAGGACACAAGGAAGGAACTACAATCTCCTAATTGATGTTGCAATCTGACACAACCTTAGGAAGAAAACCTAATTTAGTACGTAAAACTGCCTTGTCTGCATGAAAAAATCAGATAAGGGGGCTTACATTCCAAAGCAGAGATCTCAGAAACTCTGCGTGCAGAGGCAATAGCCAATACAAAGAGAACCATCCAAGAATGCAGAGGCTCAAACGAAACCTGTTACAAAACCCGAAGAACCAGATTTAGGCTCCAAGGAGGAGACCCAGATCTAAACACAGGTCTGATCCTAATCAGAGCCTTAACAAAGGACTGCGCGCCTAGAAGCTCAGCCAGTCTCTTGTGCAATAAAACCGACAGGGCCGAAATCTGTCCCCTCAGGGAACTAGCAGAAAGGCCCTTCTCCAGCCCATCATGGAGAAAAGATAAGATCCTGGCAACCTTAACTCTGTCAGGAAAAACCACGCTCTTCACACCAGAATAAGTAGGTCCTCCACACCTTGTGGTAGATATGCTGAGTAACTGGTTTACAAGCTTGAATAAGAGTATCAATGACACTCTCAGAGAAACCTCTCTTGGCTAAGACTAAGCGTTCAATCTCCATGCAGTCAGCCTCAGAGAATCTAGATATTGATGAACAAATGGACCTTGTATCAGCAGGTCTCTGCGACAAGGTAACTTCCACGGAGGAGATAAGGAGATCCCCACTAGATGCATGAACAACGTCCTTCGCGGCCACAATGGAGCAATCAGGATTACTGATATCCACTCCTGCTTGATGTGGGCCACCACTCGAGGAAGAAGTGATAATGGAGGAAAAAGATATATGCGTTTGAACCACCAGGGCACTGCTAATGCTAATTAGATCCACTTGGGGATCCCTCGACCCGTACCTGGGTAGCTTGGTATTGAGACAGAACTCCATGAGATCTATCTCCAGCTTCCCCCACTTGCTGCATATCTCTGCAAACACCTCAGGATGGAGAGACCATTCCCCTGGAAGGAAGGATTGCCTGCTGAGAAAATCTGCTACCCAGTTGTCCACACCCGGAATATGGATCGCTGACAGTGAACAGCCTCCGCCCACTCCAGAATCTGGGATACTTTCTTCATCACCAAGGAACTTCTCGTTCCCCCCCTGTGGGTTGATGTAAGCCACCAAGGTTATATTGTCTGATTGGAATCTGATAAACTGGGACGAACCCAGAAGTGGCCAAGCCCTCAAGGCCTTGAAAATTGCCTGTAGTTCCAAAATATTGATCGGGAGGGAGGACTCCTCCTGAGTCCACAAACCCCTGTCGAAGTCCACAACTCCCATATGGATAGACTTGCGTCCGTAGTCACAATCTCCCAGAATGGTCTTAAGAAGGATGTCCCATGGAACAGATGATCTGAACAGAGCCACCAAGAGAGCGATTCTCTCAACCGGCTGTCTAATACAATCTGTTGCGATAGATCTGAATGATCACCATTCCACTGCCTCAGCATGCACAGTTGTAAAGTTCTAAGACAGAACCTGGCAAAAGGAATGATGTCCATGCAGGACACCATGAGACCAATCACCTCTATACACTGAGCCACAGAGGGACTCAAGGAGGTCCGGAGGGCAAGACATGCCAAAGTTAGCTTGCAACGTCTCTGGTCTGTTAGAAATATCCTCATGGATATGGAGTCTATGATAGTACCCATGAATTCCACCCTGGTACTCGGGGTAAGAGAACTCTTTTCTTCGATCACATGGATGAAAGATAAACTTGGAAGACTGAGAAGGGACTCCGAGAATTTTTCCGCAAGAAGAAAGGATGGTGCCTGCACCAGAATATCATCCAAGTATGGGGCTAATGCAATACCCTGAGCTCTGGCAATGGCTAGAAGAACCCCTAAAACCTTTGTAAAGATTCTTGGAGCAGTAGCTAGGCCAAACGGAAGGGCAATTAACTGGAAGTGCTGGTCCAGGAATGCAAACCGCCAGTTGAAACAAAAATCCTGTATGTTTAAACATCTTTGTCAGAAAGGTTTCCATTTTCTTATCCATCGGCTCTCTGAACGAAGAACTATCCTCAAGAGGTATAGTAGTACGTCTAGCAAGCATAGAGATAGCACCATCCACCTTAGGAATTGAGCCCCACAAATCCAGTTGAGAGTCCGGGACCAGGAACAACTTTTCAAAAGTAGACAAGGGGGAAAAGAACCAATTCTTTCCCATTCGCTCTTAATAATGTTCGCCATCTTAACCGGCACAGGAAAAGTCAAAAGGAACTTTCCTGTCTTCTTAAACTCTAATTTAGGTATCATAGGTTCTTCAGGCAGGGCGGCCTCTGGAACCTCTAAAGTAGCCTACCTCTAAACACAAGTGCTCGATTTTAAATCTAAAGGACGGTTCCCCTGCAGCAGGAGGCTTAGACACTAAAGACTATGACCCAGAAAGTTCACCCTCTGAAGCTACAGAGGTTAACTCATCATTGGATAACTGGGACATAATCGCTAAATCTGATAAATATTTAGATTACTCTGGGTCAGGAAAGCCATGTTTAACTTTTCTCTAGCGTCTGTTAGAGCGAGGTAATGCGCTGAGGGCCACAGGCACCTCCCTTTGTAACTGTGCGGCAAAGTCTGCAGGAAGAAGGCCCCCTCCAGATAGAGGATTAGATGTGCTATAGGGAACTGCATGTGGAGTGGATAATGTAGCAAGGGTAGTAATCTCACAAGACGCCGAGTCCTGAGAGGTAGACGGCTCAGAGGAACTAAGACCCTTAGCAGGCTTGTCTCCCTTCTTAGACTTAAACAGAATCCACTTAAATATCAAAAAATAAAACTAGAAAGTCTATTAAAAGAGGCTAACGAAAAAGGAATACTAAATAATTCAGAATTAGAATTCATAACCATCACACATCCAAAGACACCAACATTTTACTTTTTACCAAAGATTCACAAACATTTACAAAAACCCCCAGGACGTCCTATCATCTCAGGAATAGAGTCACTCACATCAAATCTTTCCCAATACATAGACTTTTTCTTACAGACATATGTCACCAAATTACCAGCATACTTACGAGATTCCACACAGTTCTTAAATCAAATTGAAAATATAGAATGGCAAGAAAATTTCACCCTTGTAACATGCGACGTGAGTTCGCTTTACACCAATATATCTCACAATATAGGGTTAGAAGCTATACAAACATACCTAGACAGAGACAAAGAACTCCCCATTCTACAAAATAAATTTATCCTAGATTGTATTAATTTCATCCTTCATAATAACAGTTTTCTTTTCAAAAATGATATATTCCTACAAATAAAAGGAACTGCAATGGGCACAAGGTTCGCCCCCAGTTACGCAAATCTATTTATGGGACTATTTGAAGAACTTAATATATATAATAGCCCATGGGGGGCGAACCTTGTGCACTATTGCAGATATATAGATGACATATTCATCATATGGCGAGGAGACACAGAACTTTTAGAATCATTTATAGAGGATATCAATTCAAACGATATGGGTATTACATTTTCTCATGAATATAGTAATCAAAAAATTAATTTTTTAGATATTGAATTGAACATTATATCTAATAAGATTCACACTCAAACATATTTTAAAAGCACAGATGCCAACAATTATATACACCATGAAAGTTGTCACCTAAATTCATGGAAATTAAACATCCCTAAAGGTCAGTTCATGAGAATCAAAAAAAACTGTTCAGATATAGATAATTACGATACCCAATCACAAATATTAACTAAAAAGTTTATAGAAAAAGGATATAATGCAAAAACAATAGAGAAAACTAAATTAAAAGTAAAACAATTAGATAGAAATACATTACTAAAATCAAAAAATAAAAAGAAAAACCAGGACTTTAATACAGACAACTTATTCATTCCATTCATAACAGAATATAGTACCCAACATATGGAAATTAAAAGAATCCTTCAAAAACACTGGCACTTAATAAAAGAAGATAGAATATTAGGTGAAAAAGTGAAAGGCCAGCCAGATATAATTTTTAAAAAAGCAAAAAATCTTAAAAGTTTACTGTCACCTAGTGAATTTAAGGAAAGAAAAATAATAAAAGATAGAGACCTTAAAGGTAATGTATTAAGAGGCTATTTCCCGTGCAACACATGCAAAGCATGTACATATAGTACAAAAATCAAAGAAATTAATTCTTCAATTAACAAACACAGTGTTAAAATTACACAAACTTTAAGATGTGCAGATAACAATATAGTATATTGCATAAAATGTTCTTGCAATTTATTATATTTTGGACAGACAAGTAGAACATTACGTGATCGAATAAGGGAACATATCCTAAAAATCGAACACGGATCGGAAGAAACTAAACTCTATTCTCACTTTAAACAAATTCATTCAGGGAATCTTAAAGATTTTAAATATTGGGGGGTTAAAAAACTTAATCTAGGAATTAGAGGAGGCAACATCACAACATTACTATGTAAAAAAGAAGCTGAATACATCTTTAATTTTAAAACACTCCACCCCTCTGGATTAAACTCAGAGTTGGATTTGAATGGTCTTTTCTAATAGACAGTAAAATCCAAACCCCACCATCATATAATAACCCTTCCGCGATTTGTCACTATAATAAATCTAGAGATTATACATGGGCAAATATTATACATATATAAAATGAGGAGGATATATTTTTATATATTTTTATATATATTTTTTGTATTATTTTTTATATATATTTATTTATTTTTTATATATATTTTGCAAGTAATTTTTGATGAATTTCTCATTTATATTTATGGGAAAGATTTTTTCCATATACTTGTAAAGTTTATGTATTTAGAACAACATTTTTTTAAAAAAGGATGGCTATACTAGCATCCTGACACATTATTTAATACTCTCCTGATCGCTAATATAATCAAATGGATTATTATATACACACGTCATTACAATCAGATGTATGTATGTATAACTTCTTGATTCTTAACACAAATTTTAACTTGTCTTATATTTCTTGTAACTTTTACTAATTTTATATTGTAATATACACACATTTTACATTACCCTTTTTATATATATCTCTTTAGGGTCATCAAATATACACACATATTTAGAATTCTAATAATATTTGTAGAATCCCGGAAGACAATACCACAGGTCGACTACAGAGATGAAGGGTTAAATATCCACAATAGCGCCAACTAATATAGGGATAACTGATATAGGGATAAAGCTGTAAATAATTATCATAATGTGAATCATATGTGTTTCTTTTACATAGGACTAAGTATCATGACTTAATAAGTTATCTGAAATGTACCCTGAAAAAACTTTAAAAGTTTATACGATGCAATAATTTAATATGCACCAATCAAATAACCACCAATCAGAACAAAGCTGAACATTTTTAAACCAGGTGAATTCCCCAGGTGAGCATCTTGATAAAGGCCCAAGGGCTGAAACGCGTAGAACTTTGCTCACTGGAAAGATTGCTACTCTCTGATACTTTCATTTAAGTTTGATATAGTGCAGTAGGTGGGGTACTTTGAACTAAACAAAAGCGTGTGGAGTTCTATAAGTATAATTCCTAACCCATGATCTGATCACTATTCTTCTTAAAATTTAACCGCTGTGAAATAAGACAGCGGAGACTCAACAAACAAGCTACTTCTCTTCAACTTTACTCCGGAACCACTTGGAGGAAATTGACCACAGGGAGAAAACTCCCCACAACAAAACAGAGATTTCACTGTCATACAGACATCCAATACGGCGTATATGATACGCATACAAAGCCATCACAGAATATGGAGTTGATACTGAGAAGAGTGTCAGGACACGGATATCATACGGCAAAGAAAAATATAGTTGGAACTTTGACCTGCCTTTTTTTGAGAGAACTACCGAGAAACAGAAACTGTTTCAAAAAACATAGTCAATACAGGACTGAACACTGAGAGTCCCGGTCCATTGAAATAGCGAATACACACAAATCTCTGCATATAAGGTAATATCAATGTAAATATCTAACACCTATATGCACGGTGACAATCGCTATTTTTCTTTAAAGTATACTACTCAAAACCTGTTCAAATTGCTTTTATTTATCTTGCTACATTGTTTTAAAACATAACGTTTCATTCTTGTATACATTGTATATAATTTTCCATTTAGAATTGATGCCGGCATCCATCTTTATTTGTATTTTTAATTTTTATTAAAAATTTTTTTATGAAACACATTGTTGATATGAATATCATTATATAAGAATAATATAAATCTTACAGAATATTTATCTCTACACCTTTTTAAGCTTTAATTTAGCGCTAACCCTAAACACATTTTTTCCATTGTCTCCCTTCTTAGACTTTATAACGGTTTTAAGGCATGTGGAACATAATTGAGTGGGCGGGAAAACCACAGCCTCCTCACAATATAAACAGGTATGATTTAGTACAGAATGAGTACCTTCAGAGTGCTCCACAGCTCAGGTTATACCCACAGAAGGACACAAATAAAAACATTTTATTATAGAAAACTGCACCTTTAGACTCCCAGAGGAAACGCTCTCCTCAGGTTCAAGTCTCAGCCGGACTTGGAGAAAATGAACATAGACCACACCCAGTCACATGGAGTGCAAGACGGTACTTCCCCTGTTATTACAAGTACAGCAAGTAATAGGAGCTGTGCAACACTTTCAAAAACGAAAGTGAAACTTAAAAGTGAAACCTGTTTGTTCCAGCCAAAAACACACAGTCTTATCAGGCCAGGAAAAAAATCACACAAAGCAGCATGTAAATAATACACTGATTAATTAATTAACCCCAACTGTTCAATAAACCCCCTTCAGAGGATATTAATCCTGGATCCTATCAAGGTATAAAGGAGCCACACTGTGACCCTGTTATAGCGTTTTATATGTTAAAATTGAAATTATCTTACCTCCAGGATCCATGCTGTGGAACAGAACACAGCCTCTCAAGTGTGACAAGTCTTATAGCAGCGCTCCTAACATGAACTTGAGTAAGAGAAAGCAGGCAGTGAAAAGAAAATGTATGCTTACCTGATAAATTTGTTTCTTTTTAGACACGAGTCCACGGATCATCTTAATTACTACTGGGATATTCAACTCCTGGTGAGCAGGAGGAGGCAAAAAGCACCACAGCAGAGCTGTTAAATAGCTCCTCCCTTCCCTCCCACTCCAGTCATTCAACCGAAGTTAGGAAGAGAAAGAAAAGCCAAGGTGCAGGTGTGTCTGAAGTTTACAATAACCCACAACCTGTCTAAAAGACTAGGGCGGGCCATGGACTCATCGTGTCTAAAAAGAAACAAATTTATCAGGTAAGCATACATTTTCTTTTTCCTTTTTAAGACATGATGAGTCCACGGATCATCTTAATTACTACTGGGATTCAATACCCAAGCTAGAGTAAACAGATGATACGGGAGGGACAAGACAGGGAACCTAAACGGAAGGCACCACTGCTTGAAGAACCTTTCTCCCAAAAGCGCCCTAAGCCGAGGCAAAAGTGTCAAATTTGTAGAACTTTGAAAAAGTGTGAAGAGAGGACCAAGTCGCAGCCTTACAAATCTGTTCCACAGAAGCTTCATTTTTGAACGCACATGAGGAAGCAACAGCCCTCGTGGAATGAGCCGTAACTCTCTCGGAATGCTGCTGTCCAGCAGTCTCATAAGCATAACGTATGATACTCCAGCCAAAAAGAAAGAAGTAGCCGTAGCTTTCTGTCCCTTACGTTTTCCTGAGAAAATCACAAACAAAGAAGAAGACTGACGAAAGTCCTTAGTCGACTGTAAGTAAAACTTTAAAGCACGGACCACGTCCAAATTATGCAGAAGTCTTTCCTTCTGAGAAAAATGATTAGGACACAAGGAAGGAACCACAATCTCTTGATTAATGTTAGTGTGTAAAACTACCTTATCTGAATGAAAAATAAGATGAGGAGATCCATACAGCAATGCCGAGAGCTCTGACACTCTCCGAGCAGAAGAAATAGCAACCAGAAATAAAACTTTCCAAGATAATAGCTTAATATCTAAGGAATGCATAGGCTCAAACGGGGCCCCTTGAAAAACTCTCAGAACTAAATTAAGACTCCATGGAGGAGTAACTGGTTTGAACACAGGTCTGATCCTGACCAAGGCCTGACAAAAAAATTGTACATCTGGAACATCCGCCAGGCGCTTTGTGTAACAAAATATATAAGGCCGAGATTTAAACCCTTTAGGGAACTCGCCGATAAACAGAGTCAGATAACCCCCGCTTGGATAAAATTAAGAGTTCAATCTCCAAGCAGTCAGCTTCAGAGAAACTAGATTTGGGTGAAGGAAGGGCCCCTGAATCAGAAGGTCCTTCCTCAACGGAAGTCTCCAAGGTGGCAGAGATGCCATCTCCACCAGATCTGCATACCAAATCCTGCGAAGCCAGGCTGGTGAAATGAGGATCACCAAGGCCCTCTCCTGTTTGATTCGGGCAATTACCCGAGGAAGAAGAGCAATAGGAGGAAATAGGTATGCTAGACTGAAGTTCCAAGGAACTGCCAGAGCATCTATTATTTCCGCCTGGGGGTCCCTAGACCTCGACCCATATCTCGGGAGCTTGGTATTCTGTTGGGATGCCATGAGATCCAATTCCGGCTAACCCCACTGGAGAATCAGGTTGGAGAAAATATCTGGATGGAGTTCCCACTCCCCTGGATGAAAAGTCTGTCTGCTCAGGAAATCCACCTCCCAGTTGTCCACCCCTGAAATGTGGATCGCCGATAGGCAACAAGAGTGGGCTTCCGCCCACTGAATTATTTTGGCTACCTCTGTCATCGCTAAGTAACTCCTCGTTCCTCCCTGATGATTGATGTAAGTCACTGAAGTTATGTTGTCCGTCTGGAAACTGATAAACAGGAGTGAGGCTAACGAGCCAGGCCAGAAGAGCATTAAAGATCGCTCTCAGTTCTAGAATGTTTATAGGAAGAACAGACTCTGACTGAGTCCAAACTCCTTGAGCTTTCAGGGAGCCCCAGACTGCTCCCCATCCCAGAAGGCTGGCGTCTGTTGTCACAATCACCCAAGATGGTCTGCGAAAGTAGGTTTCCTGTAAGAGATGATCCAGAGACAACCACCATTGAAGAGAATCCCTCGTCTCCTGCTCCAGAGTTATTCAAGGAGACAAGTCCGCATAATCTCCGTTCCATTGCCTGAGCATGCTTAACTACAGAGGTCTGAGGTGAAACCGAGCAAATGGGATGATGTCCATTGCCGCCACCATCAGCCAGATTACCTCCATGCACTGAGCCACTGACGGCCGAGGAGTAGACTGAACGACTAGACAAGTATCGATAATCTTTGATTTCCTGACTTCCTGGACAAGGATTCTATTATGGTTCCCAAGAAAGTAACTCTTGTGTCTGGAACTAGGGAAGTCTTTCCCAAATTTACCTTCCACCCGTGAGCTCTCAGGAAAGATAACACTATGTCGGTGTGGGATCTTGCTTGCTGAAGAGATGGTGCCTGGGCTAGAATGTCGTCCAGATAAGGCGCCACCCCAATGCCCCTTGACAGAAGGACCACCAACAGAGACCCCAGAACCTTTGTAAAATTTCTGGGAGCTGTGGCCAGGCCGAAAGGAAGAGCCACGAATTGGAAGTGTTTGTCTAGGAAGGCAAACCTTAGGAACTTGTGATGGTCCCTGTGAATAGGGACATGTAGGTACGCATCCTTTAAATCCACAGTTTTCATGAATTGACCCTCATGGATTAAAAGGAAGAATGGAACGAATAGTTTCCATCTTGAAGGAAGGAATCCTGAGAAATTTGTATAGACCCTTTAGGTCTAAAATCGGTCTGAAGGTTCCCTCTTTTTTGGGAACCACAAACAGATTGGAATAAAAACCCTGTCCCTGTTCCTGTACTGGAACGGGAACAATCACTCCCAAGGTGGAGAGGTCTTTTACACACTGTAAGAACGCCTCTCCTTTTATCTGGTCTGCAGGTAATCTTGAAAGCAGAAACCTGCCTCTGGGAGGAAAACTTCTGAACTCCAATTTGTATCCCTGAGAGACCATTTCTATCACCCAGGGATCTTGAACATCCCAAACCCAAGTCTGAACGAAGAAGGAAAGTCTGCCCCCTACCAGGTCCAGTCCCGGATAGGGGGCATGCCCTTCATGCTGTTTTGGATTCAGTAGCAGGCTTCTTGGATTGTTTACCCTTGTTCCAAGACTGATTGGGTCTCCAAGTAGGCTTAGATTGTTCCTGCTTAAAGAAGGAAGAGGAAGAATTTCCTTTGAAATTTCGAAAGGAACGAAAATTACTCTGTCGTCCCTTTTGTTTGTTTCTCTAATCCTGAGGGAGAAGATGACCCTTACCTCCCGTGATATCAGAAATAATTTCTGACAGGCCAGGTCCAAACAGGGTTTTTCCCTTGTAAGGAATCGCTAAAAGCTTAGACTTAGATGACACGTCCTCAGACCAAGGTTTTAACCATAAGGCTCTGCGGGCTAGGACAGAGAAACCCGAGCTCTTAGCTGCCAGTTTAATAATCTGAAGTGAAGCGTCCGTAATAAAAGCATTAGCTAGCTTCAGAGCCTTTAGCCTGTCTTGGATCTCCTCCAAGGAAGTCTTAGTCCTGAGAGACTCAGAGCATCAAACCAATATGCTGTCGCACTAGGGACGGTAGCAATGCATGCAGCAGGCTGTAATAGCAGACCCTGGTGAATATAAAGCTTTTTAAGCAAACCCTCTAACTTCTTGTCCAAAGGATCTTTGAAAGCACAACTATCCTCTATGGGAATAGTATATCTCTTGGCTAAGGTGGAAACTGCTCCCTCCACCTTAGAAACTGTTTGCCAAGCCTCCTTGAAAGAGTCAGCTATGGGAAACATCTTCTTAAAAATAGGGGATGGAGAAAAGGGAATGCCTGATCTCTCCCACTCCTTAGTAACGATCTCCGAAGCTCGCTTTGGAACCGGAAATACGTCTGAGTAAGAAGGAACTTCGAAATATCTGTCTAATTTACTAGACTTTGCAGGGGCAACCACAACGGTGGAGTCACAGTCGTCTAAAGTAACCAAAACCTCCATGAGTAACAGGCTGAGGTGTTCTAGTTTAAACCTAAAAGTTACAAACTCCAAGTCCGTCAGAGGCAATGAAGTTTCTAAGTCTGAAATTTCGCCTTCAGATGCCACCATTGCGTCAGAAACCTCACTTTCTGCATGTTTGGCTTTGCCTTGTAGCATTGGGAAAGCAGACAACGCATCAGAAATTGCAGAAGACATGAGAGGCTATGTCTTTTAAAGTAACTCCAGCGGGCGATAGAGCAGAGGTGCAGGGCACTGCTTGTGCAGACGGTACACTTTGGGACGTTTGGGGAGAAAGCTGCGGCATAACTTGACCCCTGTCAGAAGACCCTGGGGCAACATCACCCTTAGAAAAATTTTGCTCAGAAAAAATATGATCCCTAAAACTTAAAGTCCTCTGAATACATGTTGGACAGAAAGGGATTGGTGGTTCCACATTAGCTTCCAAACACAAGGAGCAAGAAAAATTCTGCAAGGCCCCTTGGTCCATATTTGATCACAATTGATCTTTATATGCAATAAAAATAATATTTAAAAAAAACGTTACTGTCTCTTTAAATTCAAAGAGACAACTATTTTACTTTACTGCTTTAATGATAATTTTTGCCACTAAATTATACTATGGTAAGAATAAAAACACCTCTGTACCTCCTAAGCTGTGCTGAGGTGCTCCTACCTGACCAGCAAAAATGGGAGCTAGAGATTCCAAACAGCACAATCACCACACGGTCCGGTGCACTGCAGAGTCTAAAAACGTTGCAGAACAGGCTTCCTTAACCGGTGTTAGAAACTCATGCTCTAACACAAACCATGCACTTCTACATCGCTCCTCAGGAAATGCCGACTGACTAACTTTGAGACTGATGTGCAATGGAAATGGCGCGAGTCGGAATCTCCACCCATCGTGGGTGTGTTATCACCACAATGAAAACGTTAAAGTCTTTGAATAAAAAGACATAAAAATTAATCACCACCTGAGCAAATAGGGCCCCAGTACCTGCACCTAACACTGTCGATTATCCCTCCTAACTAGGAGAGTTTTTGTGTCCCAGATTAAGTGTCCTCTTTTTATAGCACTTAACTCTGTGTATAGGTAATGGTGTGCTAGTTCTTTCCAGGGTCCCCCAGAAATAAATAAAGTAGCACTTACCGTAACTTCTGCCTGACAGCTAGGCAACTCACAGGCTTAAGAGGTCCTCTCTCTCCCATTGACCTGTGGGAAAAAAAGGCATGCTAAGTAACTCTTTTCCTCAGACTAAGTCATACAGGGCAGCAAAAACATGGGAGGCGCAGTAAGAATTATGTCCCACAAGTTCCCATTGCTTTAAAGCCACCAATACTCTACTTAAGAGACTGATATGGACTACGGCTACACCCCAGAACAAAGCAGCACAATCTTGTACTACTTTAAAAATAATAAACTCTTGATTGAAGAACCTAAAACTAACACCTCACTTTACCTCTTCCTATCACTAACATAGGCAAAGAAAATGACTGGGGGGGATGAGCTATTTAACAGCTCTGCTGTGGTGCTCTTTGCCTCTTCCTGCTTACCAGGAGGTGAATATTCCAGTAGTAATTAAGATGATCCGTGGACTCATTGTGTCTTAAAAAAGAAAAACTCGTCAACACTGATTGCTTAGGAGCTGTTAGCAGAAGTCTGGATGGTTTCGCAGAAAAACTTTCCCTGCATCCCCAGACTCTAACTTTCATAAATACACTCACTGAGAGGTTGACATGACTACTTAAAACTCCAGTCCTATCTCGTAGGCCAGATACACTTTTTCAGGACTCTCCAAATCTTCTGACACTTCTCTGCCACCTCCTAACGTGACAAAAGGCAAAGAATGACTGTGGTAATGAGGAAGTGGGAGGGATATTTAAGTCTTTGCCTCCTCCTGGTGGCCAGGTATTTTTTATTTTAATTCCCAACAGTAGGGAATGAAGCCATGGACTCTCCCCGTCTTAGGAAGGAAAATAAATGCACTTGAAACTAATGCAGCATAGCTGTAAAAAGTGGACTAGAAAATATCACCTGAACATCTCTATGTAAAAAAGGAAGATATTTTACCTCAAATTTTCCCCCATTGTAAAGAAACTTTAAGCAGCCAGTCAGAATGCTTGTCCCAGGATAAACCAAGGAGTGTGCATCTGTCATGTGCAGGCAGTCATGTTATTTTCCTATTCAGTTAAAGTAGATTCTATGAATTCTCATTCGCTATTTTTTTTTTCCAACTTGCAACTGGACAGCAGCTGAAGTATAACTGTTAACACAGCACTTACTCTGGTGAGCTGAAGACATTTTGAGGTAAAATTTACTTTTTTACATAGGAATATGTTGATATTTTCTGTCAGCTTTTTACAGCTTTGCTGCATAACTTTCAAGTGATTTAGCATATTAGTATTATGTCCCTTTAAGAATTACATTTGTTTTTCTGTTCAAGACTGTGAAAAGGAATTAGAAGGAAAGGACATTTTCATCAATTTACATTTTGCTTGTTTTTGTTGGTTAAAGGAATAAAATAAAAAATAAATACAAAAAAAACAACTATTTTGTAGCAGTTAATGTTTTGACACCCCCCCATCCTATGTGTGCGACTTTAACCCACTAAAAGGTTAAACACATATGCATAACCTGTGAACCCTGTATGTTCCTCTCAGTCTGCTACCATCAAATAAATATACAATATATATATATATATATATATATATATATATATATATATATATATATATATATATATATATATATATATATATATATATATATTTGTATTGAGCAAAGGGAAAGTAAAATATAAAGGGCGCTCAGTGTGCAGAAATATGTAGGGGAATAGACTCTGGGTGGTATAAACCCAGCCGAGGATAATGTCAAGTGTCGAAATAAAAACAAAAATCGTGGGTACAATATATCAAGTTGTATCAAAAGTGTTCCCACTGATGGTATTACCAGGAAACAAATAATAAGAAGGGTCTTATTATGATACCTATTATAATTAGAAAGCACACAGTTATGTTGCCTAGAAGTATAAAGAATGTAAAGGAGAATGACACTTTAAAATCAGGTAGAAGTCAATGATAAAAAATTACAATATTAAACTAAAATTCATATATAGAGCACACAATAATAAACAGTCAAAATAAAATATTGTGCAAAGGCCCCAAGTGATATAGATACAAATGCAATTAGCAAAGTACAAATATTAGACAAGCAGATTGTGGTGAGATAGCAGTCCTTAAACGATACTAGGTGGAAAGAGTGGAAAGAGTGAAAGTCCCAATGCTGTGTGGCACACTGTCCCCTCAGGGAATTCTACTTACTCTCCTTAACCTCAATCCATATGAGGTAAGTGTCGTGCAGGGTAAGTAGAATGAGCTTCCTCGTAGTATCAGGTGTCCACCGGCTTGTAGATGTCTCCCAACACCTCCGCTCACATACGTAAATGAGAAGAGAGAGAGAACAATAATAGTGCAACCCTATTAAATTAACAGTACTGTGCACAATATGACTTTAAGAATATTACTCACACAATACAACCTCAGATGTATATGAGGTATTTTATTAGCATCAATGAATAAAATGAATTAAAACCTAGATACAGTATATCCGCTATTGCATTACAGCTCCTGCGGTATCCGTGTTCATAGCAGTCACTTATTACAAATATATTTAAAGTGAGTGCTTTCCATAAAATCTGCAGTCCAAACTACCGTTATCTGGCAATGGCTGTGTAGTGAAACAAGAAGTCCTAACGCGTTTCGAAGGTCTGGGACATATTACAAATATATTTAAAGTGAGAAGAAGGTTGTATAAGTGACTGCTATGAACACGGATACCGCAGGAGCTGTAATGCAATAGCGGATATACTGTATCTAGGTTTTAATTCAATTTATTCATTGATGCTAATAAAATACCTCATATACATCTGAGGTTGTATTGTGTGAGTAATATTCTTAAAGTCATATTGTGCACAGTACTGTTAATTTAACAGGGTTGCACTATTATTGTTCTCTCTCTCTTCTCATTTACGTATGTGAGCGGAGGTGTTGGGAGACATCTACAAGCCGGTGGACACCTGATACTACGAGGAAGCTCATTCTACTTACCCTGTGCGACACTTACCTCATATGGATTGAGGTTAAGGAGAGTAAGTAGAATTCCCTGAGGGGACAGTGTGCCACACAGCATTGGGACTTTCACTCTTTCCACCTAGTATCGTTTAAGGACTGCTATCTCACCACAATCTGCTTGTCTAATATTTGTACTTTGCTAATTGCATTTGTATCTATATCACTTGGGGCCTTTGCACAATATTTTATTTCGACTGTTTATTATTGTGTGCTCTATATATGAATTTAAGTTTAATATTGTAACTTTTCATCATTGACTTCTACCTGATTTTAAAGTGTCATTCTCCTTTACATTCTTTATACTTCTAGGCAACATAACTGTGTGCTTTCTAATTATAATAGGTATCATAATAAGACCCTTCTTATTATTTGTTTCCTGGTAATACCATCAGTGGGAACACTTTTGATACAACTTGATATATTGTACCCACGATTTTTGTTTTTATTTCGACACTTGACATTATCCTCGGCTGGGTTTATACCACCCAGAGTCTATTCCCCTACATATTTCTGCACACTGAGCGCCCTTTATATTTTACTTTCCCTTTGCTCAATACTTTATCTTTATTAGGATTGTGGGGTTTGGGGATCCCACAGTCCTAATAGGTAATTTGGGGCAGCACAGTGTTATACTCGCATTTTTTCCCTAATAGGGATTTTTGAGACTCACATCTGTCTTGCGCCGTTATCACAAACCCGCTCTTTGTAATATATATATATATATGTGTGTGTGTGTGTGTGTATGTATGTATAATTTTTTTTTTACTATATGAGAGAGAGAGAGAGAGAGAGTTTCATTACATTTGTTGTTATCACCATGATAGGTTTGCATTAGTTTCCAACCTTGAATACCAATGGATTTCTAATTATTTTAACAACTATTTGGCATTTCATTCATACTTTATTGTGCTAATATAAAACTAAAATTCTGTGTAAGTTAATATAACAATTGTTAACATACCAGCAAATAGCTTTTGCCTGAGCAAAGTTTAGTTTGTACATTCTTTTGTCTACAAGTATTTTCTTAAGGAATATTAGCTTTCCACACTCCTACCAAAATTCCCACAAATATGCAAAAAATATTCAAACGTTTAAATGTACAATGTCTTTCACTGGCTGAGACTTGTTTAAAGGAAATAGGGGACATTTGTTTACTTAGTAACATGAATAAAACGAGGGACTTAAAATATTATCACAGCTCAAACTAATACAAATATATTTTCTTAAGAAAAAAAAAAATATATATACATAAAAATGTAAAATCGAGCAACAATGACTGTACTTCAGCAATACACAAAAACAAAATGAATACAATTAGTTATTAAAGGTAGAATGTAAAAGCAGGCTTGTCCAAACTAAGGTCCTAGAGTTCTTTTTATGTGGCCCCCACTTTCCCAATCTAAACATGATCCCTAACTTTTCTGCTTTTGCAACAAAAGCTGCTGGCTCAGTTTTGATTTATCCATTTGATCAATCATCTCTGTTTAGGTTTGGTGGAATGATCTTGACTTGAGTTTAAACCCTTACCTGAAAAGGTTGGACATCTTTGGTTTAAAGCATAAGCCATAGAGGTTGATGACAGAACCAGAAAGTTATTTAGCATGTAAGCTTACAAGCCAGTCCAATAAGTCTTTCATAAAACAACCATCATTTCAATAGAAGTGTGTCAGACGCCTACAGTTCAGTGCAAATAGCTATTATGGATTGCACTCCCTCAGTCTTTAATTGCCTCATAAATGCTATGGTTGGAAATACAATGCAAGCAGTAGAGCAATACCAGCATAAACCACAACAACTCATAGTGTTCAATAATTAAATATTTTCAATGGGTTTTAACACTTATGTAAAATGTGAAGGATCCTACAACACGACATGATATTGCTTGTTCAGCTTACTTACTATTACAGTGGACTTCAGCCTTTATATTCATTGTCACACCCTGGACTCGTCTAATCTCACCACAAGGAATAGCTTACTGTACACTTTCTCATGTCCATTCCTTTAACAGGCAAGAGTTAAAAGATTTCCCTACCTGGCTACAGATGAGCCAGCCATGGTGCCCGAGCTAGTAAACATCAAGAAAAAACAAAATGTATGCTTACCTGATAAATGTATTTATTTATTGACACAGTGAGTCAACGGAATCATCAATTACTGTTGGGGAATATCACTCCTGGCCAGCAGGAGGAAGCAAAGAGCACCACAGCAAAGCTGTTAAGTATCACTTCCCTTCCCACAACCCCCAGTCATTCAACCGAAGGAAAAGGAGAGAAAGGAAATAACACAAGGTGCAGAGGTGCCTGAGGTTTATATTAAAAAAACTGTCTGAGAAAACAGGGAGGGCCGTGGACTCACCGTGTCAAGAAATAAATAAACATATCAGGTAAGCATAAATTTTGTTTTCTTTATTAATACACGGTGAGTCCACGGAATCATAAATTACTGTTGGGAATCAATACCCAAGCTAGAGGACACAGATGATTAAGGAGGGCAAGACAGCTAACTTAAACAGAAGGCACCACTGTTTGAAGAACCTTTCTCCCAAAAGAAGTCTCAGCCGAGGCAAAAGTATCAAATTTATAGAAATTAGAAAAAGTGTGCAAAGAAGACCAAGTTGCAACCTTACAAATCTGTTATACAGATGCCTCATTCTTGAAGGCCCAAGAAGAAGACACCGCCCTAGTGGAGTGAGCTGTAATTCTCTCAGCAGTCCCATATGCCATACGAATAACACTTCTCAACCAGAGAGAAAGAAGTGGCAGTAGCTTTCTGCCCCTTACGTTTTCCAGAAAAGCAAACAAACAATGCAAAAGACTGAAGAAAGTCCTTCGTAGCCTGCAGATAGAATTTAAGAGTCCGCACAATGTCTAAGTTTTGCAACAAGCGTTCTTTATGAGGAGGAGGATTAGGACAAAGAGAAGGAACAACAATTTCCTGATTTATATTTCTGGCCGAAACAACCTTAGGAAGTAAACCATACTTGGTACAGAGAACTGCCTTATCTGCATGAAATAAGAGATAAGGAGAATCACACTGCAATGCTGAGAGTTCAGAAACCCTCAGAGCAGAAGAAATAGCAGTAAGAAACAAAACCTTCCAAGATAACTTAATATCTATGGAATGCATACGCTCAAATGGAGCCAGTTGTAAAACTTTAAGAACAAGGTTAAGGCTCCAAGGAGGAGCAACTGATTTAAATACAGGCCTGATTCTGACAAGGGCCTGACAAAAGCATTGTACATCCGGCACGTCCGTCAGACGCTTGTGCAGCAGAATAGATAGAGCAGAAATCTGACCCTTGAGGGTACTGACAGATAACCCCTTCTCGAGGCCTTCCTGGAGAAAAGATAAGATCCTTGGGATACTGACCTTACTCCAAGAAAATCCTTTAGACTCACACGAATAAAGATATTTACGCCATATCTTAGGGTAAATCTTTTTAGTGACAGGCTTACGAGCCTGAATCATGGTCTCAATGACCGATCCGGAAAATCAACGCTTAGCTAAAATCAAGCGTTCAATCTCCAAGAGAAGCGAGATTTGGAAGAAGGAAGGGGCCCTGAAGCAGAAGGTCCTTCCTCAGTGGTAGTCTCCACGGAGGCAGAGACGACATCTCTACTATATCTGCATACCAGATCCTGCGAGGCCATGCAGGAGCTATTAGAATCACCAATACTTTCTCCTGCTTGATCCAAGCGATGACTCACTGAAGGAGAGCAAATGGAGGAAAGAGATATGCCAACCTGAAGTTCCAAGGAACTGCCAGAGCATCTATCGGAAAGGCTTGAGAATCTCTCAACCTCAAACCATATTTTGGGAGCTTGGTGTTCTGACAAGACGCCATCAGATCCAACTCTGGTAATCCCCATTTGGTTGTTAACCTGGAGAACACTTCTGGATGGAGCTCCCACTCCCGGGATGAAAAGTCTGTCCGCTCAGGGAGTCCGCTTCCCAATTGTCCACTCCTGGAATGTGGATGGCAGATAGACAGCAATTGTGAGCCCACTGGATGATCCATGCCACCTCCTTCATGGCTAAGGAACTCAGAGTTCCCCCTTGGTGGTTGATGTAGACCACTGAGGTTATGTTGTCCTTCTGGAACCTGATAGACTGGGCTAGGGCCAGCTGAGGCCAAGCTATCAAGTGTCAGATCCTATCTGTCTCCTTCATCTGTCCCTTTAAATTTCTCCTCACTGCCTATAAAAGCCCACAGCTCCACTTACACTTCGCTGGATTATTTTCTGGACTCCGTTGTATCAGAGTCTAAGTGAGCCAATCCGGTTCCCTCCTTACAGGAAGTCAGCTGTTCCTCTGGTTTCCTCTCCTCGCAAGCCTCTGCAATTTTACACCTAAGCTGCATCTCTCCGCTTTCAGCCTGTCAGCTCACCCTGTCTCTACAGACGCTTACCTTTGCAACACACGCTGCCACGTCATCAGCTACGGCCGTAACCGTTACCGCTCTCACGGCATCTCAGTGGTAATCTAAGCTGTGTATCATTCTGGCTCTTAATGGTTATACCTAACAACTACCTCAGGTCGTATATTCAAACTGGTGATATATATATAATTGCATATGAACGCTGTATCCTATCCATACTTATTTAAAACTGCAGTAATATTCTGTTCTGTGTTTTCTACCATCCTCCTCGCCACTGCACAGTGTTACAGACTTCAGTGTCTGTCTACCACTATCGCATCTGGCATATATCAACTCAGAATGTTAGACTACAAACTTTAGTTATTTATAGTCAAAGCATTCTGAGACATTCATATAACCAGGTTTTATCATCACTGTTTGCATTTTGTAACATTAAATACTGCGGTTGATTGTAAGGTGTGATATAATAATCCAGCCTAAATTTTTTTGTAAATGTCAGTTATGGATATAACTGAAATAGCAAACCAACTCTCTGTACTCACACAGCGTATGGATAATGTGACTCAATCAATCAGGGAATTACAAAGTGAAACTCAGGTATTGAAAGACTGTGTGAGAGAGATGTATGCAGCTAAAACCACACAACCAGAACCCCAGATATCCATGCCAGATAAGTTTAATGGTAACAGGGCTAATTTCAAGGAATTCAGAAATGCCTGTCTACTTCTCTTTGAACTTAAACCTAAAACTTACAATACGGACCGGTTAAAGGTTCTAACTATCATTTCTTATTTAAGGGCTGAGCCCCGCATTTGGGCTGATAGTCTATTTGAAAATCAAAATCCTATATTGGATTCATTGCAAGAATTCCTAAAGGCATTCTCCTCCTTGTATGATGATCCTTTCAAGCAGGAATCCGCTGAGACATCACTCAGAGTCCTAAAACAAGGTAGACAGCCTGTCGAAAACTATATTTCACAATTCAAAATATATGCCATTGAATCCAAATGGAATGAGGCATCACTGAGACATCAGTTTAGGCTTGGACTTAGTGAAGAAATAAAGGATGAGTTGTCACGCACTGGTGTACCAACCAGATTGGAGGATCTCTGTAGTCTTTGTACAACAATAGACAGACGTCTGCGTGAACGCAAACTTGAGAGATCTGGCAGTTCATCATCCTATAAAAAGTACACTGTCCCAGCTCCAACTCCTAAGGAATCAGAAATACCTATGGAGATTGGTTTTATGCGTGGTCCCCTCTCTACTGAAGAGAAAAGTAGAAGGCGCGCTTTAAGATTGTGCATGTATTGTGCATCCCCAGAGCATGATGTGAACACCTGCCCCCTTTTGAAAAAGACAAAACTTGGTAAGACAATTTCCAATTCTCTTAGCCTTTCATTAAACAAAAAATCTAACACCCATATAACATTGCCACTTATCTTACAGTGGGATCTCCATCACATTGAAGTCGAGGCTTTAATCGATACCGGGGCTTCAGCAAGTTACATTGATTCACAATTTGTTGAACTAAATAAAATTCCCTCCCTAGCAAAACAGGTTTCTGTGTCAATTAATTTAGTTGATGGATCATCTCTTTCTACAGGTCCCATAACTCATGAGACTATACCCCTACTACTCAGCATTAACTCACGTCACAGAGAGGTAATTACTTTTGATATAATTCCTAGTCCATTGTATCCGATCATTCTCGGCTTATCATGGTTACAACTACACAAACCTAATTTTGACTGGCAACACTCGACTGTAAACCTATCTTCCACATACTGTACTCAAACTTGTTATCCTCTTGACAACATCTTACTCACCATTACTGAAAATTTACCTACTGAATATCAAGACTTTCAGGATGTATTTAACAAAACTGAGGCACAGGTACTTCCGCCACACAGGCCATACGACTGCCCCATTGACCTCCTCCCTGGTGCAACTATCCCTGTAGGTCACATATATCCTTTGTCTAAACCTGAATTAGATCATCTAAAGTTATATTTACAAGAGAATCTAGCAAAAGGTTTTATAAGACCCTCTACCTCCCCAGCCGGGGCTGGTATTTTTTTCGTTAAAAATAAAGATCAGACACTCAGGCCTATAATAGATTATAGAGAACTAAACAAAAGAACAAAGAAAAACCGTTACCCACTCCCACTTATACCCGAACTTATAGAGAGATTACGTACTGCCAAGATCTTTACAAAATTGGATCTCAGGGGTGCTTACAATCTCATACGAATGAGGGCTGGAGATGAATGGTTGACAGCATTTAGAACCCGGTACGGACATTACGAATATACTGTTATGCCATTCGGTCTTTGTAATGCTCCAGCAACATTTCAGTGTTTCATTAACGACATTTTCCGCGATATCCTAGATAATTTTGTAGTAGTATATTTAGACGATATACTCATCTATTCATAAACTGAACAACAACATATCACCCATATTAGGACTGTCTTAGCACGTTTAAGAAAACAAATTGTATGCTAAATTTGAAAAATGTGAATTTCATAGTTCAAGGGTCACCTTTTTGGGATATGTCATTACTAATTCTGGAATCATGATGGATGATTCAAAAATTCAAGCAATAACCCAATGGCCAACTCCTAATTCCAAGAAACAGGTGCAACGGTTTCTTGGATTTGCCAACTTTTACCGCAAGTTTATCTGTAACTTTGCACACACAGCCAGACCACTTACTGACTTGACTAAGTTGGGAAAGCCTTTTAAATGGACAAATGACTGTGAAAAGGTCTTCCAGAAGTTAAAAAATGACTTTACTACAGCACCCATACTGCAGTTCCCAGACACTAATAGACAGTTTATAGTCGAGGTTGACGCTTCGGATTATGCTCTGGGGGCAATCTTGTCGCAGAAAAAACTTCTTACTGATAAAATGTATCCAGTTGCTTACCTGTCCAGACTTCTTACATCTGCAGAACGCAACTATCCCGTTGGGGAGAGGGAATTACTCGCGATTAAGTGGAGACACCTGCTTGAAGGTGCTACATGTCCTATTGTAGTAATAACGGATCATAAAAATTTACAGTATTTACAGCAAAATAGAACTCTCTCAGCTAGGCAACTCCGCTGGAATCTCTATTTTTCTCGATTCGACTTTATCATTACCTATCGACCAGGTAGTCGAAATGGTAAGGCTGATGCCCTCTCCAGAAGGGACTCCAGACCACTTTCTCCAGAAGCACCATCTACTATTATTCCTAAATCCAAAATTCTAGGGTTACTTATAACCTCACAACCAGATTTCCAAAACTTCCAAAAAGATGATCCTTCAAAACCGCTTCACCTTCTTCATACAAAACAAAATGGTTTGTACTATTACAAGAACTTATTGTATATACCTCCTGTTTGTAGGTCTGAACTCCTTCACTCTTGTCATACCTCTCCACTATCTGGACATTTAGGTCTCAGGAAAACATTGGATTTGCTTCGCCGTCACTATTGGTGGCCAGCTATGACCACATCTGTTCAAAACTTCATCACCCAATGTATGACTTGTGCAACCTCGAAACCTAGTCATCATTTCCCCATAGGGTTGCTCCAGTCATACCCAGTTCCTGAGACTCCATGGTCACACATTGCTATGGATTACATCGTTGACCTACCACCCTCCAATTGCTATACCTCAGTATTTGTAATTGTAGACCTATTTACAAAGATGGCACATTTTGTTCCTGCAGTTGGATTACCTAATGCTCAGGAGACCTGTGATATGTTCATCAAAGAAATAGTCCGTTTACATGGGCTCCCCACAGTGATTCTGACTGATAGGGGATCGCAATTTACATCTCGGTTCTGGAAGACTCTCTGCCATACCCTGCAGATCACTCAGAAACTCACAACTTCTTACCACCCCCAGTCTAACGGGCAAGCAGAATGTACTAATCAGTGGTTAGAGCAGTATCTCCGTTGTTTCTGCTCTAATCAACAGGACACATGGGCAAAACATCTAGCTCTGGCAGAATTTGCCTATAATAATTCCACTAACTCCTCTACTTCTTTCAGCCCATTTTTCCTTAATTATGGTTTACATCCAAGAATTTCCTACTTACCCTACACACCCTCCTTAAACCCTAAGGTGAATGATGCTGTAAACGAAATCTCCCAAGCCTTCACCGTTGCTCATCATAATATTCAATCTGCACAAGCCTCACATAAAAAATTCTATGATTTACGTCATACCCCTCAACCAACTTACCAAATTGGTCAACACGTATGGCTTTCCACTAAGAATTTAAGGTTGCATACACCTTCGAGGAAATTGAGTAAGCTTTTAATTGGTCCTTTCCCCATTGTGGACATCAAACATCCTACCACTGTTACCCTTCAACTGCCTGATGCTTATAAGATTCATCCCACGTTTCACGTTTCCCTAGTGAAACCCTGTCTTGTCCACGACTTGAATCCCAATGTGGTGTCCCACAACGTCACTAAGGACTAAGAATATGAGGTACAGTCTATTGTTGATTCCAGACGTAGAAGGGGTGTTCTTGAATATCTAATTCATTGGAAAGACTTCGATCATTCTGAGGACTCTTGGGAGCCAGCTACTTCTGTGTCTGCCCCTCGGTGTGTTTCTTTGTTCCACCGTAGAAACTCTGATAGGCCTGCTCCTTGAACACTCGTGGTGCGTTCCTTTTCGGGGGGGCTGTGTCAGATCCTATCTGTCTCCTTCATCTGTCCCTTTAAATTTCTCCTCACTGCCTATAAAAGCCCACAGCTCCACTTACACTTCGCTGGATTATTTTCTGGACTCCGTTGTATCAGAGTCTAAGTGAGCCAATCCGGTTCCCTCCTTACAGGAAGTCAGCTGTTCCTCTGGTTTCCTCTCCTCGCAAGCCTCTGCAATTTTACACCTAAGCTGCATCTCTCCGCTTTCAGCCTGTCAGATCACCCTGTCTCTACAGACGCTTACCTTTGCAACACACGCTGCCACGTCATCAGCTACGGCCGTAACCGTTACCGCTCTCACGGCATCTCAGTGGTAATCTAAGCTGTGTATCATTCTGGCTCTTAACGGTTATACCTAACAACTACCTCAGGTCGTATATTCAAACTGGTGATATATATATAATTGCATATGAACGCTGTATCCTATCCATACTTATTTAAAACTGCAGTAATATTCTGTTCTGTGTTTTCTACCATCCTCCTCGCCACTGCACAGTGTTACAGACTTCAGTGTCTGTCTACCACTATTGCATCTGGCATATATCAACTCAGAATGTTAGACTACAAACTTTAGTTATTTATAGTCAAAGCATTCTGAGACATTCATATAACCAGGTTTTATCATCACTGTTTGCATTTTGTAACATTAAATACTGCGGTTGATTGTAAGGTGTGATTGAAGATCGCTCTCAACTCCAGAATGTTTATGGGGAGAGCAGATTCCTCCTGAGACCAAAGTCCCTGTGCCTTCAACGAGTCTCAGAGTGCTCCCCAACCCAGCAAGCTGACATCCGTGGTTACAATTACCCAAGATGGTCTCTGAAAACAAGTCCCCTGGAATAGATGTTCTTGGGACAGCCCCCACAGTAGAGAGTTCCTTGATACAGAACTATTCTCTGAGATAGATCTGTATAATCCCTGTTCCACTGAGCGACCATGCATAGCTGCAGAGGTCTCAAATGGAACCAAGCAAACGGAACTATGTCCATGGAAGCCACCATCAACTCGATTACCTCCATGCACTGGGCCACTGATGATTGCGCCGACGACTGTAGGGGCAGGCAAGATAAATATTTTCATAGATAGAGAGTCTATAATGGATTCTAAGAAGGTCACTCTTGTAGACGGAACAAGAGAGCTTTTCTCAAAATTGATCTTCCAACCGTAGGAATGAAGAAATGTCAACAATATCTTTGTATGGGATTCTGCTAGTTGCAAGGATGGTGCCTGAACCAGAATGTCGTCCAGATAAGGCGCCACTGCAATTCCCTGAGACCGAAATACTGCCAATAGAGCTCCCAGGACCTTTGAGAAAATTCTGGGAGCTGTGACGAGGCCAAATGGAAGTGCAACAAATTGAAAAGGTTTGTCTAGATAAGCGAACCTCAGATATTTGTGATGATCCCTGTGAATGGGAACGTGCAGGTACGCATCCTTCAGGACTATGGTCAACATGAATTGACCCTCCTGAATCAGAGGAAGAATGGAATGATAGCATCCATCTTGAAGGACAGCAGTCTGAGGAATCTGTTTAGTAGCTTTAGATCTAGACTGGGCCAAAAAGTTCCCTCTTTTTTTGGGAACCATAAAGAGGTTGGAGTAAAAACCGAGGCCCTGTTGCTGACTTGGAACTGGAACTATAACTCCCAAGAGGGAAAGATCCTGAACACATTTCAAGAACACCTCTCTTTTTATCTGGTCTACAGATAACCTTGAGAGTTCGAATCTGCCCCTTGGAGAAAACGTCTTGAATTCTAACTTGTACCCCCGGGAAACTATGTCCACTGCCCATGGGTCTAGAACATCTCGATCCCAAGCTTGTACGAACTGAGAGAGAGTGCCCCCTACCTGATCTGATCCCGATCCGATATTTTGGCTCCCAACTTAATGACTTGCAAAGAAGTGTCAGTTATAAAGGAGTTGGCTAACTTGAGAGCCTTAATCCTATCCTGAATTTCCTCCATAGGAGTTTCAGCTTGCAAGGACTCAGACAAAGCGTCAAACCAATCGGCTGCAGCACTGGTTACTGTAGCAATGCACCTTAAAAGAGCAACTATCCTCAATAGGGCTAGTTCTCTTAGCTAAAGTGGAAATGGCCCCTTCCCCATTTGGAACCGTCTGCCACGACTCCTTGAAGGAGTCAGCTACCGGGAACATTTTCCTAAAGACCGGGGAGGGGGAGAAGGGAATTCCTGGTCTCTCCCATTTCCGGGTAATAATCTATGTGGCACGGTCTGGCACTGGAAACACCTCCCCAGATGAGGGGACATCAAAATATCTATTCAATTTGATAGACTTTTAAGGGTTGACAACGATAGGTGTATCAGAGTCGTCGAATGTAGCTAAAACCTTCTTTAATAAAACACGGAGGTGCTCAAGCTTGAATCTGAAGGAAACCACTTCAGCATCAGATGAAGGAATTACACTATCCGAATCTGAGATTTCACCCTCAGAGGCTACCGAAGTATCCTCCTGTGATCTATGCGAAAGAGGAGCCCAGTCAGCCTGAACAGGATCTGATACCTTATCTGATTCTTAATTTTCCTTACGCTTACCCTGCAGCATGGGAATGGTTGCTAGCGCCTCAGATACCACGGCCGCAATCTCAGCCTTTAAAAACACTCCATCCGGAGATTGAGAGGAACCGCAGGGCACTGCATGTGACGTTGCCGCAGATTGGGCCATATTAGGGAGAGGCTGTGGTAACGCCTGGACAGCATCATCCTGAGGGAATGGTGGCTCAGAATCAAAACATTTGTCTTTATACATAAGAGTTCTATCTATACAAAAACTACAAAAAGGCAAAGGGGGTTCTACTTGGGCATCCAAACAGAGTTTGCACAGTATAGTAGGCCTAGACTCAAAGTCTATCTTGCACCAGAAATTATATCACAAATTTCCTTATTTAATTTCTGTTATAAAACTTGTTACTGACAGTCTATGCACTCAAAACCCCCTAAAATAATAACTTAAGTAAGCTAAGGTGCCTACCTGCTCCTCCTGTCATGGGATGACAAGTTGGATTTTCAGCACTGCGGAATCTGTTGGCGCTCTACAAATACCTGATAATAATAATAATAATAACAATAATAATTTTCAAACCGCAGCAGAAAACAAGAGCGACAGAGAGGAGAAGCTAAAATAAGCCAGTGCGACTGATTTTTCTGTCAAAGTGGCGCCAAAGGAAAACAGCGCGCTGAAAGAAGGAGACACGCCTCCTTAATGAAGTCACGCCATGTACCGGTGAGAAACGTCTAGCCGCCTAAACTAATGCCGGTACAGACTTCTGAAAACACTAACAGCCCCCACATTAAACGACTACACATATAAGCAGTACACTTCTGAGCCACTAATAAAAGAGAAATAATAAAGTTTCCCTTATTCTACCACAACACAGTACCTTGCATCTTGCCTGAAAATTCCTGACCTTCAGGAAATTATGTCCAATATGGTGCAGTTATGTGTTGTAGTGCCATAAATGTATAAAAATAAAAATGGCACTTACCTGCATCCCTGACACATTCTGTGTGAGGGCAGCAATCTGTCAGGAAAATGCAGTGAGGCCCACCCCACTGCTTGAAAGCTACCACAGCCCTACTGAAGAGACTAACGTGGAATACAGCTAAACCCAGCTTGACGGGGAAGATCAGAGCAAACCTGCTCAGGCTTCCAAAATAAAAAAAACTTGATAGAAGTTCTTACACAGACACCTCAACTCCACCTCCTCCTTGCACTGAAGGCAAAGAGAATGACTGGGGTTGTGGGAAGGGAAGTGATACTTAACAGCTTTGCTGTGGTGCTCTTTGCCACCTCCTGCTGGCCAGGAGTGATATTCCCCAACAGTAATTGATTATTCCGTGGACTCACCATGTCTTAAGAAAGAAATACTTACAAGGCCATATTATATGATTATTCATTAAAGCAAGTCATTTTACAACTATTGACTCTGCTCAACTGTTTAAACCCTGCACATTGTAATTGTAACCTTCCTGTCCCTTTAATTTTTTATTTTTTTTTAATAGGAATAGTTTTCTACTTGGTTCCTTGAGTCTGAACAGTTACCCCTGAACTAACCTTTCCCGAGGAGAGAGAATGATTATGGTGTTATGTGGGCAAAACATAAGCTTAAAGGGACAGTAAAATTAAAATGGGACACGAAACACAATTTTTTTCTCTTTCATGATTCAGATAGAGCAGGCAATTTTAATCAACTTCCCAATTTACTTCTATTATTTAATTTGCTTTGCTCTTTGGAATTCTTTGCTGAAGAGCATACCTAGGTAGGCTCAGGAGCAGCAATGCACGGCTGGGAACTAGTTGCTGATTGGTGGCTGTACATATATACTTTTTGATATTTGTTCACTAAATGTGTCTCAGCCCCCAATAGTACATTGCTGTTTCTTCAATAAAGAATTCCAAGTGAATGAAGCAAATTTGATAATAGAAGTAAATTGGAAAGTTGTTTAAAATGACATGCACTATCTGAAAATTGTTGGGTTTCATGTCCCTTTAATCCCTTTAACGCAGGCATCATTTTTTATTGCCAGTTATATTTTAATGTAGGATTGAGTAGCAGAAAAATAGTAAATAACCTTATAGTATTGTTAAAGGGACATTAATTAATCTGCTGGGCAAATCTACTCTAGAATGGTTACTACTCACTATGCTATAACTTTCCATCCTGTTGCTGCAGCTCTCTTTAAAGCTGTGTTACTATTTTAACCCCTGAAATACTGTCCAATGGTGAAGCTCCACCTCTTTGTACTGGGGCTGCCATCTTGGAGCTCAGATATTCTCTCTTACATACAGTAATAGAAGTATTGTGCATTTACATATCAATGAGGTTGTCAACTTTTTGACAACAGTATAATGTGCTTCAGGTTAGGGTGCAGGATACAAACCAGGATCTGTACATTTCTGCAGTTGCTGCATTGCTATATATCATTGTTTTTTTTAATATATTTTGTGTAACTGTAAAAAAGGCAGAAATGTAAAGCTAGAACAATGTGTAATGTACAATAACTCCAAGCAAATTATACAGCTGTAAAAAAAAGGGGGGGCAATATCACAAATCTGTGAGTGTGCACTGCTTCTGTCACAGGCTGCAAGAATACCTGATCTCCAAGATGGCGGCACCCTGTACAAAAAAGGCAGAGCTTTAGTATTTGGCACCTTTAAGCTATTAAAACATGAGAACTGATTTGAAAAGAGCTTCAGGAACAGGATGAAATTGTGGGTAGTTGCTATTCTTTTGTAGTTGTGCACAGCTGTTTAATGTCCCTTTAAAGCAGCAGTATTTTTTCCAATTTTTGAATTGACAATGGAAACTGATTTGAAAAGAGCTTCAGGAACAGGATGAAATTGTGGGTAGTTGCTATTCTTTTGTAGTTGTGCACAGCTGTTTAATGTCCCTTTAAAGCAGCAGTATTTTTTCCCAATATTTGAATTGACAATGGAAACATGACATTAGCATGTCAGCTCATACTCATTATGCAAAAGGGGATTGTGAATTATGTGGAGCCAGTCAAATTGAATGATAAATGTCATCAAAGGCAGGTGCAAATCGGATGTCGAGTTGCTAACCAATTGGGGTATGTGGTGGTTAATAATTGGTTTCCTTTCTTCAGTTAAAGGCTACCTGACTAATAACTTGCCTACATCAAATAAGATAAGGAGTGCTATTTATAGCTATACAGTTCTCTCAACAAAACAGGCTTACCAGGATATACATTATGGTGGTGTCACTGGTATGAATGGATTAACATCACTTTAGCTACCGTAGCTAATTTCTCTGATTATTCCTAGTACTCTGAGCAGGTTGTGACCCAAATGTCTGCTCTACAGACCCTATCCATTGGAGTGGTGCTGAAGTACTTCCTTTTTAATTCTTGGCTGGCTTCTATATAGGTTGTATAGTTTTTTTTAATTTCTTCTAATACGGTTCCAATAGCAAGTAGAAAATGTATAGTTATTTCCATTATATATGCACTGTTATACTAAAATCACATCTAGCATAAGATATTGCTTACAAATAATAAGTTGTTGCATGAATTATATATTATTTAATTTATGTCAATAATTAATGAGGTTACTACACTCAGCCAAAAATGTACTATTTTAATGTGCAGGATGACCATGTTATGTCAGCTTTCATTTTACTTAGAAAGACAATGAGGAACTTGTACACAGCAGAGGGACTCTTCACTCCTAGTAGAGTAAGGGGAGGCTCTTACAAAGTACCAGCCAATAGGGAGTCTTGATTGACGGTGAGGGGTGCTCTAACAGAGTCCTATTTACTCTCTCTAAGATATATGGGACAATGAACCCATCATTTGAAAGTTTAAAATAAATATATAAATAAAGCTGGGCTCAAATCTCAGCACCAGGACCAATTATAGAGGACATATAGGACAGTAAGTGTGTCATGCCCGGTAATAACGTTCATTTTAAGTCCTGAGTTTTCTACAGATACCAAGCAGTCATCATGAGCACTAAGACCTGTATGATTAAGTTTAAATAAAAGTCTAAATTAAACTTTCATGGTTTGCTAAAATTTAGCTTCTTTCCATGTAAGCATATCTAGATAATGATCTTTCACGTGAATGACAACTGTATCTATAACATGGTTACATATCTAATGTTTAAAGGGACAGTCAAAATGAAACAGCATGCATAGTTAAACAACTTTACAATTTACTTCTATTATATAATTTGCATTGTTCTTTTCGTATCCTTTGTTGAAAAGCATAATTGGGTAGGCTTAGGAGCAGCAATGCAAAACAAAGAGCTGCTCCTTGATGGCTGTACGCATGTCTCTTGCCAAGTAATGCGTTGCTACTCCTTCAAAAAGAGAGACCAAGATAATGGAGCAAATTTGATAACAGAATTGAATTGGAAAGTTGTTTAAAAACATAAATTATGCTTACCTGATAATTTCCTTTTCTTCTGATGGAAAGAGTCCACATCTGCATTCATTACTTTTGGGAAATAAGACACCCCAGCCAAAGGCTTCAATACTCCTCACACTTCCCTCATCCCCTAGTCATTCAACAAGGAACAGTAGAAGAAATATCAGGGTGAAAAGGTGCCAGAAGAAAATAAGGACACCCCACATAAAATGACAGGTGAGGAGCTGTGGACTCTTTCCATCAGAAGAAAAGGAAATGATCAGGTAAGCATAATTTATGTTTTTCTTCTTAAATGGAAAGAGTCTACAGCTGCATTAATTGCTTTTGGGAAAACAATACCCTAGCTATAGAGGAGACTGAATGCCAAGACAGGAGGGTACATAGGCGGCCCATACTGAGAGCACCAGGCCTGAACCTCTACCCAATAAAAAATCCCGATTCGTCCGAAGCCGGGAAACATTTTTCAAAGGAAAAGCCCCAGTGACACTGACTCGCAGCCAGTTCAGAGCCAAAATAGAGACCGAAAAACGGACTCGACTGAGCCAACAGTCCACCAAGAGACACCGTCGCCCAACAGACGGTCCCCCACCACTCACCCCTCACAAATGAAGGGTAAACCAGAACCCCAAAGGGAACAAGGCAAAGAAGGACCGAGGAAACCAAAAAGTCCCTCAAATTGCAAAAAAAAAACAGCACCTCCAAGAGTGGGCCCAGTAATCAGGGACCCAAATGAACCCCAAACAGGGAAGGAGGCCACGCCTATACCAGTCGAAACCTGGGATAACTGGGCATGGAGATCGAAAAGACATCTTCCCAACATCCTGCAAGCATGGAACGCAACCAAGGAGGCAAAGTCCTCCCAGCGCCTGCCCATAGAATACCCAAGTATTCGACTATTAAAGAGCATGAAATAGACCCAGGCGAAACCCCAAGTTTAAGAACACAGAGGGAGCTAAAACATGAACGTTCTTGTAAAACGCGGCTAATCCCCCTTAAGGGACTCAAGGTGCTGCTCATCTTAACAACCTTGAAAGGAAGAAGGCTGAGTAGACCTCGCCGGGGATCGAACTTGCAACCCTCGGTTTGCTACAGTGTAGAGTAGCCACAGTGCATTAGAACGCCGAGCTAGCTGTCCAGCTAGCTGCAAGGAAGAAGCAGTCATCAAGAAACAGACCGCACAAAACAGCCCCCGATAGAGGGCATGCTCCAGGCAACCTAAGCCCCCGAGAAGGAGAGAATACCCTCAGAACCCGAAGGAAGAGGAAACCGTCTCCTGTCAAAGGAGCAAGGAGAAAGGAAAACCCATCTCCTTGCAAACTGAGCTATCAGAATAGACTCAGCAAGCTCACACATCCCAAAAGATACTGTGACCCATAGACCGCTCAGGCATCCTGACCTGCAGACCCAGCTGGGCCACCAATACAAGGGAACGAAGATCCCGAAACTGGTACAGGAACGAGCGTAAAGATGGCAGAACCATCCCCACAGAGTACAAGTACAACCCAACTCTGAAAAACAGACAAGGCCATAGACCCAAGGATCTATCAAAACAAGGCCCCACAGTCTGACATAGAACCAGCAAGATTCCAGGTGGAACCGAGTCCACTTTCCACTTCCCGACCAGGAGAAGCCCCTAGTAAGGACTTCGTCTCCCGAAGAAGCGAATATCCCTTAAAGAAAAAGGGAAGAGGCCGGAAGGGCAATAGCCGTCCTCAAGGCCCAAAACCACCGGCTAAACGGGAAGAAAAAATCTCCCGCAAATGTCCTAGAAGGACCCCCACAAAAGTAGTTCACCCAACAGAGGCAAATCCAACCCTTTCGCCTGCAGAGCAGAGAATACACGGGTACACTGGCAAACTAACAGGGGAATGCCTAAGGCGCACCAGAAACTGGAATCCAGCGCCAGCAGCTGGGTAGAAACCCACCAATCTTGAGGCGCAAGCCACACAGCTAACCCCAGTGACATGGGTTACTCTGTGGCAAGAAGTAATAAATACACCGATAGACCAGGCCAACCCTGATCCGGTCAGGTAGATAGAGCAAGGACATAGCCCCAGTTCCCACCACCGTGGAACATCCCGACCAGCCCTGAGATCCAAACAACCAAAAACTGGGACAGGAGAGAAGCCCCAGAAAGAAAAAAACAGGTCCGGGTAACTAAAAGTTCAGGCAACTATACCCTGGAACTAAACACTCCGACTGGCCAAAAAGCCAGACAAAAGGAATGAAGCAAATCCACAAAATCCGGACATAGCAGAGAACTCAAAAGCTCTGACCAAATGAAGGAACCACCTCTAGATAAAGTCCAACTCTCCAAGGAGCAAGAATAGAAGTCAAATGAAGAGACTTCACAAGGCCCCAGGGCAACAGAAGGGATACTCGAGTTCCCAAAACCCTACTAGCAGGGCTAGTCTCCCCATCACCTCCACACAGGCGGAGGACACAGGGGAGAGAAAAGGTGCTAAACCATCCCAACTCCGGGAAGCCCCAAGCTAAACAAGTCCCCACAGGGATCAACCAACGTCCGGAACACAGATCCCCAAAAGGAGATCTAACCCACCCAGAGACAATGGAAGAAGATCCAAGGTCTTATAACTCAGACAGACCTTACGCGGCCTAGAGTAAGAGCCATATCTAGATATACTAGAAACAGCTGACATGCACCCTTTTAAAGGTGCCAAAAACTGCAATAGGTTTCAAAATACCAAACCTTCCGCATGCTGGACAGTTATCCATACAAGCTGTTGGATCCAGGAGCCTAAAAACTGAAGGCCAAAACGCTAAACCAGTGGAAACGGGGCACTACGCCTGCTAACCCCCCCCTCCCCCCCGCATGGGGGCGGAACTCTAGGCTCTGATGAAATCAGACGTCAGAGTGACGCAGTGGAACACTCCCCTGCCCGATCATGACTGAAGGCTATAAGGCCTGAAACAATCTTTTCCCGCCTCGTGAACCCACAGGTCCTCTCGAATGCTTAGTTGAACAGAAAAAAACAACGATAACTTGAGCACTCAGCGCTACTACCAATCCCGCAGAAACAACGTGTCTGAACAACCACAAGATCAAACGAACCCGACAGGACCAGCCTATACCCAGGGTCCTAACCGGCAAGCTGCATATATTCTCCCACATAGGGAAAAAAAAAGGAAAACCGACATTATTAAACATAGGACTAACATGTCCAAACAACTTCCGAAGAAGTAACAAAGAGTATCGATCCCAGATGGTTCCCGAAAGCAAACGCAAATAAGACATCCCATTGGATACAAAATAAAATATAAGGCAACTTGCAGGTTAACGCCCAAAGACACAGGCCTGCTCGCAGGACCAGCCAAACGGAGCCCTATCTTAAAAAAACTGGGAAAGATCTCAAACCAATGACAAACAGGAGATAACCCCACATGTCTAATGAGGTGCACCATTCGAATTATCAGACTGAAATTCCCCATATCTGTTAACGATAGGGTCATTCAATAACTGAAAAAAATGTCTAAGCAACACGCTAAGGCACGCAATCCTGTAACGAAAGGCACAACACCCACGGGGAACTGTAGAGGCCCACCCCAAGGTGGAAGACCCGGGACAATAGGGCACGAGCACAATCTTAAATGAACGTCTGGACTCTGCAGATGACATCGCTAATATTATCTGGAAGCGAAAACATGCTGCAACCTCCGGGGGGAACACGCCACCCCGCATGGAGGAAACAAAGACTGGGTTACCCGCATGTGTAGAAGTATGAATTGGTAGGGAACTCGCTCTTGGAGGACGGGGCACCCAGAGACGGATGGCTCAGCAGTCCCCTGATTCCCCGAGCAACCAGGCGCTCTCATATGGCATATGGAACAAAACTGGTCGACGTGTCAGCGAGGCCAATCCGGAGTCATCACCGGACACAGAATCTGAAATTAAAATAGTCTCAGTATCAGAATCTTCCGTAACAATCTGAAATGAGCACAGTCTCAGCATAAGAATCCTCCATAACTGGATAGAGGCAATATCAATATGGACTAAAGTATTAAAACAAAAAACGGCACTTGACACCCACAATGGCTGGGGCACTCACCACCTCCTATGACCAGACCCCTGCGGACTAGAATATTTCCTTTGCCACACGGTCAGGAATGCGGAAATGGGGAATGGAGCGTAACCATGCCCGAACACAAGGTGAACCGTACAGTCCAAAAAAAGCATGCCCAACCAAAAGTCTGCTTCACTTCCAAAGGCCTCAAAGTTCCAACCATCAGCCCATAAACATCGCACATAAGCATGTTGAATCACATAAGAAACATGATTATAAAACCCCCTGTTCAATAAGCCCCCTCAGGAGATATTAACCGTCGATTCTAATATACTAACAGAGACTCACTGAGAGCCTTATGTCATATAGTTAGACCCGCGAGGTGTGTAGCCTCTCGGGAAAACATTCACATTACAGCACATTGATGATAAAGTAAAATAAAACGATCTTAGCGGAATCTATGCCGTGGAACAGGAACAAGTGTGACGAATTGTGGCATCGTCTCCGCCATGGACTTGAGTGAAGAAAGCAGGCAGCGGAGCGAAGTTAGACAACTCTGATTGCTTGAGGAGCTGTTGATATGAGTCGGGATGGTTTCGCAGAAAGACTCTCCCTGTATCTCCGGACTCTCTCTAACTTTTATCCAAGTCCTCACTGAGAAACTGATAGGACAACTTAAAACTCCTGTCCCATGTTGAAGAGTACTATCCTCCATAAGAGACGAAAACAAAAATGAAAAATTCTGACACGTCTCTGCCAACCTCCTGGAACGAAAGGCAAAGAATGACTGGGGGTTGAGGGGAGTGGGAGGAGTATTTAAGCCTTTGGCTGGGGTGTCTTTGCCTCCTCCTGGTGGCCAGGTTCTTAATTCACAAAAGTAATGAATGCAGCTGTGGACTCTTTCCATTTAAGAAGAAAATTGTAGGCTCTGTTTGAATCATGAAAAAATGACATATGCACACTCAAAGAGCGTATTTAGATATGCTCTCATGAAAAGAAATCCATTCAAAGGATGCCAAGAGAAAGAGGTGAATTTGATGGCAGAAGTATATTGGAAAGTTTTTTTTAAACTAAATGCTCAATCATAATTTGTCGTTAAAAACAAAAAAAAAATCATAAAAAATGTTTAATTTTAACTTACATGCACCTTTAACTGACCATAAAAATGGTTTGTGCATCTAAAAAATAATAGTTTAACCATTTAAAAAAAATTAAAAAATAAAGTGTAGTAATGAACAAAAAAACTTTCAGATTTCAACTGCAGTTGCATTTGATATAACTTCAATTTAAGTTTTAACCCTTTCACTTTTTTAAAATTCTTGAAAGTTGGCATTTTGCGAGTGTGCCTTCTATGTAAACATTTATCACACAAAACTGTGAGGAAAGGTAAAAAAAACAATTTATGCTTACCTGATAAATTTATTTCTCTTGTAGTGTATCCAGTCCACGGATCATCCATTACTTATGGGATATTCTCCTTCCCAACAGGAAGTTGCAAGAGGATCACCCAAGCAGAGCTGCTATATAGCTCCTCCCCTCACATGTCATATACAGTCATTCGACCGAAACAAGACAAGAAAGGAGAAACCATAGGGTGCAGTGGTGACTGTAGTTTAATTAAACTTTAGACCTGCCTTAAAAGGACAGGGCGGGCCGTGGACTGGATACACTACAAGAGAAATAAATTTATCAGGTAAGCATAAATTATGTTTTCTCTTGTTAAGTGTATCCAGTCCACGGATCATCCATTACTTATGGGATACCAATACCAAAGCTAAAGTACACGGATGATGGGAGGGACAAGGCAGGTACTTAAACGGAAGTGACCACTGCCTGTAAAAAAACCCTTTCTCCCAAAAATAGCCTCCGAAGAAGCAAAGTATCAAATTTGTTAAATTTGAAAAAGTATGAGGCGCAGACCAAGACTCCGTCTCGTAAATCTGTTCAACAGAAGCCTCCTTCTAAAAAGGCCCAAGTGAAAACCACAGCTCTAGTAGAATGAGCTGTAATCCCTTCAGAAGGCTGCTGTCTTTTGACCTCTCCTCTGTCCAGAATAGACAACAAACAAGGTGAATGTTTGATGAAAATCTGTAGTAGCTTGTAAGTAAAACTTTAAAGCACGAGTCACGTCCAAATTGTGTAATAGACGTTCCTTCTTTGAAGAAGGATTAGGATACAAGAACGGAACAACAATCTCTTGAGTGATATTCTTGTTAGATACCACCTTAGGTAAAAACCCAGGTTGGTACGCAGGACTACCTTATCCGTACGGAGGACCAGATAAGGAGAATCACATTGTAACGCAGATAACTCGGAGACTCTACGAGCCGAGGAAATAGCTACCAAGAAGGAACTTTCCAAGATAAAAGTTTGATATCTATGGAATGAAAAGGTTCAAACGGAACTCCTTGAAGAACCTTAAGAACCAGGTTTAAGCTCCATGGCGGAGCGACAGTTTTAAACACAGGCTTGGTTCTAACCAAAGCCTGACCAAAAACCTGAACGTCTAGAATACCTGCCAGACGCTTAAGCAAAAGAATAGACAGTAGAAATCTGTCCTTTTAAGGAACTAGCTGACAACCCTTTCTAAAAATCATCTTGGAGAAAAGATAATATCCTGGGAATCCAGACTTTACTCCATGAGTAACCCTTGGATTCATAACAATAAGATATTTACACCATATCTATGTTAAATTTTCCTAGAGACAGGTTTTCATGCCTGTATTAAGGTATCAATGACTGACTCGGAGAAGCCATGCTTTGATAACATCAAACGTTCAGTCTCCAGGCAGTCCAACTCAGATTAGTTATATTTAGATGGATGAAAGGACCCTGAGGTAGAGGGTCCTGTCTCAGAAGCAGAGACCGTGGTGGAAAGGATGACATGTCCACCAGATCTGCATACCAGGTCCTGCGTGGCCACGCAGGTGCTGTAAAAAAAACGCCAAGCACTCTCCTGCTTGATCTTGTGCAAATACCTCCGGAGGGAATTCCCACTCCCCCGGATGAGAAGTCTGACGACTTAGAAAATCTGTCTCCCAGTTCTCAACACCTGGGATATGTATAGCTGATAGACAAGAGTGAGTCTCTGTCCAGTGAATTATTTTAAGACTTCATCAAGGGGGAACAAAGTTCCCTAGCGATGTTAGGATGATGAAAGCCACAGTCGTGATATTGTCCGACTGAAATATGATGTACCTCAGAGTTGCTAACTGAGGCCAAGTCTGAAGAGCATGGAATATCGCTCCCAGTTCCAGAATATTCATTAGAAGGAGGGTCTCCTCCTGAGTCCACTATCCCTGAGCCTTCAGAGAGTTCCAGACTGTATCCCAACCTAAAAGGCTGGCATCTGTTTTAACAATAGTCCCATCTGACCTGCGGAAGGTCATACCCTTGGACAGATGGACCCGAGATAGTCACCAGAGAAGAGAATCTCTGATCTCTTGGTCCAGATTTAACAGGAGAACAAATCTGTGTAATCCCCGTTCCTCTGACTGAGCATGCATAGTTGCAGTGGTCTGAAATGTAGGCGTGCAAACGATACTATGTCCCTTGCCGCTACCATTAAGCCGATTACATTCATGTACTGAGCCACCAAAGGGCGCGGATGGAATGAAGAACACGGCACAAATTTAGAAACTTTGACAACCTGGACTCCGTCAGGTAAATTTTAATTTCTACAAAATCTATCAGAATCCCTAGGAGGGAAACCCTTGAGATTGGGGATAGAGAACTCTTTCCTTGTTCACTTTCCACCCATGCGATCTCAGAAATGCCAGTACTACGTCCGTATGAGACTTGGCAACTTGGATGTTTGACGCCTGTATCAGGATGTCGTCTAAATAAGGGGCCATTTTTATGCCCCGCGGCCTAAGGACTGCCAAAGCGACCCCAGAACCTCCATAAAGATTCTTGGGACTGTAGTTAACCCAAAGGAAAGAGCTACAAACTGGTAATGCCTGTCTAGAAAGGCAAACATGAAAAACGATGGTGATCTTTATGCATCGTAATGTGAGGATAAGCATCCTTCAAATCCATTGTAGTCCTCTATTGACTCTCCTGGATCATAGTTAAGATGGTATGAATAGTTTCCAACTTAAATGATGGAATTCTAAGGAATTTGTCTAAGATCTGAAGGTTCCCTCTCCTTGGGAACCACAAACAGATTTGAGTAAAAATTCTATCCCTGTTCCTCCCTTGGAACTGGATGGTTCTCGTACACAGTGTAAGAATGCCTCTTTCTTTATTCGGTTTGCAGAAAATTGTGAAAGGTGAAATCTCCCCTTTTTTTGGGGGGAAAAGCTTTGAAATCCAGAAGATATCTCTGGGATATAATTTCCAATGCCCAGGGATCCTGGGCCTCTCTCTCTCGCCCACGCCTGGGCGAAAAATGAAAGTCTGCCCCCTACAGGATCCGTTACCGGATAGGGAGCCCTTCTACATGCTGTCTTAGAGGCAGCAGCAGGCTCCTTGGCCTGCTTATCTTTGTTCCAGGTCCGGTTGTCACCAGACCGTCTTGGACTGAGCAAAAGTTCCCTCTTGATTTGCCTTAGAGGAAATTGATGCCACGCCTGCCTTGAAGTTTCGAAAGGCACGAAAATTAGACTTTCTGGCCCTTGATTTGGACCTGTCCTGAGGAAGGGCATTACCTTTTCCTCCAGTGATATTAGCAATAATCTACTTCAAACCAGGGCCGAAAAGGGTCGGCCCCTTGAAGGGAAGTTAAGTAGCTTATTTAGTAAAGTCACGACAGCTGACCATAATATAAGCCATAGCGCTGTGCGCACCAGCATAGTAAAAACAGAATTCTTAGCCGTTAGTTTAGTCAAAAAACAAACAAACAAGGCATCAGAAACAAAGGAATTGGCTAGCTTAAGTGCTCTAAGCTTGTCAAGTATTCATCCAATGGAGTCGCTACCTGTAAAGCCTCATCCAGAGACTCAAACCAGAACGCCGCAGCAGCAGTGACAAAAGCAATGCATGCAAGGGGCTGCAGGATAAAACCTTGTTGAATAAACATTTTCCTAAGGTAACCCTCTAATTTTTTATACATTGGATCTAAAAAAGCACAACTGTCCTCGACAGGGTAAGTGGTACGCTAGCTAGAGTAGAAACTCTTCTCTCCACCTTAGGAACTGTCATAAGTCCCGTGTGGTGGCAACTATTAGAAACATTTTTCTAAAAATAGGAGGGGAAGAGAACGGCACACCTGGTCTATCCCATTCCTAAGTAATAATTTTAGTAAACCTCTTTAGGTATTGGAAAAACATCAGTACACAACAGCACTGCATAGTTTTTATCCAGTCTACACAATTTCTCTGGCACTGCGATTGTACACAGTCAATCAGAGCAGCTAAAACCTCCCTGAGCAACAAGTGGAGGTTTTCAAGCATAAATTTTAAATGTAGAAATATCAGAATCAGGTTAAATCATCTTCCCGAGTCAAAAATATCACCCACAGACCGAAGCTCCCCAGCTTCTGCATATTATGAGACAGTATCAGACATGGTTCTTAAAGCGTCTGTATGCTCTGTAACTACCCCCAGAGCTATCTTGCTTTCCTTTAATTTCAGGAAGTCTGACTAATACCGCTGCCAGTGTATTATTCACAACCTTTACCATGTCTTGTAAAATAAACGCTATGGGCGCCCTTTATGTACTTGGCGCCATTTGAGCGTGAGTCCCTGAAGCGGGAGTCGAAGGATCTGACACGTGGGGAGAGTTAGTCGGCATAACTTCCCCCTCGACAGAATCCTCTGGTAAAATAAACGCTATGGGTGCCCTTGATGTACTTGGCGCCATTTGAGCGTGAGTCCCTAAAGCGGGAGTCGAAGGATCTGACACGTGGGGAGAGTTAGTCGGCATAACTTCCCCCTCGACAGAATCCTCTGGTGATAATGTTTTTAAAGACAAAAAATGATCTTTATAGTTTAACATGAAATCAGTACATCTGGTACACATTCTAAGATGGGGTTCCACCATGACTTTTAAACATAATGAACACAGAGCTTCCTCTATGTCAGACATGTTAGAACAGACTAATAATGAGACTAGTAAGCTTGGAAAACACTTTAAATCAGGTTAACAAGCAAATATAAAAAACGTTACTGTGCCTTTAAGAGAAACAAATTTTGTCAAAATTTGAAAAACAGTGAAAAAAGGCAGTAAATCAAACGAAATTTTTACAGTATATGTAATAAGGTAACAGAGCATTGCACCCACTTGCAAATGGATGATTAACCCCTTAATGCAAAAAACAGATAAAAAAACGACAGACGTTTTTAAACAGACACAACAAAACTGCCATAGCTGAGCTGTGGATTACCTTCCCTATAAACGATTTTGGAAGTCTTTTTAGCCCTTTAGAGATGTCCTGTAGTAATCATGGGACTGCTGAGGGAATCTGGATGATTCATTTTGTAATTTTAACTGCGCAAAAAAGCGCTAAATTAGGCCCCTCCCACTCATATTACAACAGTGGGAAGCCTCAGTTAACTGTTTCTATGCAGAATTTAAGCCAACCATGTGGAAAAATTAGACCCCAATAAGTTTTATCACCAAACATATGTCAAAAAACGATTAAACATGCCAGCAAACGTTTTAAAACACATTTTTATAAGAGTATGTATCTCTATTAATCAGCCTGATACCAGTCGCTTTCACTGCATTTAAGGCTATACTAACATTACAGTTTTATCACCAATGTACGTTAAAAAACGATTAAACATGCCAGCAAACGTTTTAAAACACATTCTTATGAGAGTATGTATCTCTATTAATAAGCCTTATACCAGTCGCTATCACTGCATTAAAGGCTTTACTTACATTACTTCGGTATCAGCAGTATTTTCTTAGTCAATTCCATTCCTTAGAAAAATATTTTAATGCACATACCTTATTTGCAGGAAAAACTGCACGCCATTCCCCCTCTGAAGTACCTCACTCCTCAGAATGTGTGAGAACAGCAAATGGATCTTAGTTACTTCTGCTAAGATCATAGAAAAACGCAGGCAGATTCTTCTTCCAAATACTGCCTGAGATAAACAGCATACTCCGGTGCCATTTAAAAATAAACTTTTGATTGAAGAAATAAACTAAGTATAAAACACCACAGTCCTCTCACGACCTCCATCTTGGTTGAGGCTTGCAAGAGAATGACTGGATATGACATGTGAGGGGAGGAGCTATATAGCAGCTCTGCTTGGGTGATCCTCTTGCAACTTCCTGTTGGGAAGGAGAATATCCCATAAGTAATGGATGATCCGTGGACTGGATACACTTAACAAGAGAAATACCTATATAAATATAAGCAAATTTATTTGACAAAGTAATTAAATTAGATTACTACTTAGATGGAATGTGTGTCAGTTTCTAGAATCATGTGGTGTCTTAAAGGGTCATGAAACCCAAAAATGTTGTTTCATGATTCAGATAGAGAATACAATTTTAAACAACTTTCTAATTTACTTCTATTATCTAATTTATTTAATTCTCTTGGTATCATTTGTTGAAGGAGCCGCAATGCACTACTGGTTTCTAACTGAACACATGAGTGAGCCAATGACAACCTGCATATATATGCAGCCATCAATCAGCAGCTAGAACCTATGTTCTTTGCTGCTCCTGAGCTTACATAGATAAACCTTTCAGTAAAGGATAACAATAGAAGGAAGCAAATAAAATTGGAAAGTTGTTGAAAATTGTATTCTCTGTCTGAATCATGAAAGAAAATGTTTGGGTTTCATGTCCCTTTAAGTAGGGAGCTGCTTAGAAATTTGCCTATTGTCAAAGTAGTTACAGAAATATCCCAGACTGAGCAGAGGCACAATTTAACTGCCCTGGTGTGAAAAATAAACACATAGATAAATATGGACAGCAATTTTACTTCCCAACATTGAAAACATCAGCCGTTTATTGACAATATTTGTAACCTTTTACAAGCTGAAAATATATTAGAAAGTACAGGATCACATGATAGAGGCAGTTTAATAAAAAGGCTAACAAAATAGAAAATCTCAAAAAAAAAAAAAAAAAAAAAATGGAAAATACACAAATAAATCTGATCAAAACAGTTGACAGTCACTTGTTTTCAGCTGGCACTGAAATCCTACTTAAAACCTACTTCAACCTTGAAGCTTCCGGCCCAAGAGTAGAAGGGGGGGGGGGTGAAGGACAAAAAAAAAAGTCTGAAACATAAGATTCTTCCTTAGGGAAGAATTATACAATTTACCGTGACAGTTTGGGTGGTATTCAAGAAAAGCATTTGAAACATGAGAACATTTCATGAGTTTCTGACCAAACAGTTTTCAAGGGAAAGTTTTATACTAAAAGCACAGCTAGTATTAGAAAGTTTAAGATTTACCTTGTCAGTTATGGATTCGAAATAAGAGAATTACAGTTAATGGCTAATTTTGTTACACATCTTTTTGTTTAATATAACAGTTCACTGTAGATTTTTAGGTGTTTTCGTTTAACCACAAGTAATGTGCTTAAATAACGCTATACTTAAAATAGTTTTTTATTAATTTTGCATATTAAACATTTCAGTGATTGTTCCTCTAAGGAACAAAGTGTGTGAACTCAAAGAATAAAGCTTCATATACAACAAATAGCTATATGTTAAACTTCCATAAAAAACAAGAAAGTTATTATGAAAAACACAAGATTGTTAATAATTATGTGATGTCAGCCACTGTTATGTCACCAATGTCAAATTCTTTCTGAATAACAGACGAGCATTCAGTTATATGTTTCAGTCATTTTAATAAGCAAACATTTCTTTCTTTTTTTAAATTATTTTTAGAAACCAACTACATTTTCTACTGACCCCCCCCCCGTTTTCCAACATTAAAGGGACACGGTAGGCTTTTTTTTATTTGTTGTACTGAATCCAAAACGAAGGTATCCTACAAAGTATTAAAAAAGTAAATAAAAAAACAAACATTCCAGTTCTTAAACTACATGTTGTGAAGGTTTGTTCTTGCCCACTATAGAGCTTCTAAAGTTATAATTAGTCAATGACACTTGAGTATTGTTTGAGTACAAATATGCAATTTCTATTAGTACAACTTTGCTATGAAGGGGAATCCATTGATCTGTACACCTGCAGATAAATTAAGTTGAATGAGGGGAATTTTTTTTTCCTCAGTTTAAAGATTTTAGTCAATTCAACCTTCTGCATGCAATGTTTGTGTTACGTAGAAATAAAACAAATAAACCAGCACAAAAAGTAATCGTGTTTCTAGAACTTCATAGCAGGATGGTACTAAAAATCTAAATGCTTAAAGGGACACTGAACCCAATTTTTTTATTTGTGATTCAGATAGAGCATGCAATTTTAAGCAACTTTCTAATTTACTCCTATTATCAATTTTTCTTCATTCTCTTGCTATCTTTATTTGAAAAATAAGGATTCTAAGCTTTTTTTTTGTTCAGTCTCTGGACAGCACTTTTTTATTTGTAGATAAATGTATCCACCAATCAGACAGGACAACCCAGGTTGTTCTCCCAAAATGGGCAGGCATCTAAACTTACATTCTTGCATTTCAAATAAATATACCAGGAAAATGAAGAAAATTTTTATAATAGGAGTATATTAGAAAGTTGCTTAAAATGTCATGCTCTATCTGAATCACAAAATAAAAAAAATTGGGTTCATTGTCCGTTTAAATTATGACAAATTTCAAAAACAAAAAATAAAAATATAAGAAGAACCATTTATTTGTAACATGTGGAGGGGGGATCCTTTTTTTAAATATCACATTTCAAAAATGATCATACACTGTGCACAAAAGGTAATACATCTATTTTTTTTTTTTATAAATAGGTGTTACAATTGAAATCTAATTCTACATCCAAGACATTTTTTACATTTTATACTTTTTCAAATACCTCCATATTGCAATCCCATTTGATGAATAAAAATGTCATTTGAAAATGATGCAACAGGATTTTCACATTCTAGAATTTGCACATATTTGCATAAGAAACAATTATAGGCGAGCATATTAAGAACTGCACAGGAATTATGATGAGAACTGAAATACTTCAGTAACTTACATGTGGTTATATCTTTAGCAGTGCTAGAAATTTAAGAATAATCCCAGACACATAATTAGAACATTAGAATAGTCTGAGGTCTTCTAATTTATCCTGAAAGGGCCATTGTACACCAGATTTTTCTTTGCTTAAATGTTTTGAAGATGATCCATTTATATAGCCTATCTGGGGGTGTTTTTGTAACAATGTATAGTTTTGCTTATTTTTTTTAATAACATTGTGCTGATTTTCAGACTCCTAACCAAGCCCCTAAGTATCAGATGTAAACGCATGTTTCCAAACTCCTGCTGGCTCCTGCTTGTGTAATCTGTCTTTTCATATGCAGGGAAGGGTATCTGCCGTTTCTGGTTTTCCAGCCCCTTTTACTGGGTGTCCAAGCCTAACCTCATCAGCAGTGCTAAACTGGGAGCATCTAAGTAAGTTTTTAAAAGGTTTTTTAGATCAGTATCTGTGCATGTATTCTTCTTTATAGTAGTGTCTATAACTTGCGGTTATATGAAAACTGGTGTATACTGTCCCTTTAACAAAAAAATCTCTAGAATGTATTTCAAGATGTAGACATCCAGAAGAAGGCACTCAATTCTTTATATAACACTGTTTAAAAATATGTTTAAAGAACTAAAAGAAATGTTGTAAAACTTGATTTTCAATAATGAGAAATTAATTTGAAATTAGTAGACAGGTTCACTTGAACATGGAAAAAAAATAGTAGTAGAAATAAACTAATTTTCCTTAATTTATAATATAAGGATAGACAACTGTATAACAATTGATGAAGATAACAAGTGAAAGTTTTCCGCTCTCCATTCAGACAGACATTTTTTGTGTGTGAAGCTCAGTCTTGTAAAAATATCAGTTACTTGTAAAACGGTCTGCTACACACGAGCAAGATGTTGTTTAAGTGGCCTGTTTACAGACTAAATGTATTCACCATGAAATTGATATTTTTAAAAGCATTTTTTTTAAAACCTGATACCAACTTACATGGTGTCTACTGAAAATAAGGAACAACTATTGTATGGTTATAAAGATCAAAAGGTGGTAAGATCTTGTGTCAGGTTTGTTTGTTTTTTTCATTTTACTAGTTTATTATAAAAAGGGAAATTAAGGAAAAATTAAATGCTCTTTTTTCTTAGGGATTTTTTTTTAATTTCCTGTTTTTATATAATCATTTAGCCGCTGTAAAGTAGTTAAATTAGTGGTATTCTCCTGTGCCACTAAAGAAAAGAATACAGCTAGTGAGAAAATGAGAAGCAGGCATACACGTGTATGCTCCAAACAACACCTTTAAAAGTGTTAAAAACTTAGTCAATCAAATAGTAAACAAAAGAAATTTGTTGAAATCTAAAGAGCTCTATCAAAATAGAACATTTAATTTTTATACTAGAATATTCTACAATATAAGTTTAATTAAGAGACTAAATAAAATGTATATTTAGAATATATGAGACTTTTACTGGATTAGTAGGATATCCTAGCACTATCTGGATTAAGGTTCTGGAGCATTTCTGTAACAATATATACATTTCACTCAATTTGTTGGTTATCGTCATGAGGAGGTGGCCTCCCTGTCTGTTCCATTGCGCATTGTGATACAACCACATCACAATTTTATAGGATCCCGTCTTATTCTGTCATACTCTAACTTTCATGTATAATGTTGTGGGATAAGTAGAATCTAATGGATTCCCCCTTTTGCTTTTGCTTTTTTTTTTTTTTTTTTTTTTACTTCTTGTATCTAAAATAAGCAACATGATATATATATGTGTGTGTGTGTGTATGTATATGTGTGTGTGTGTATGTATATGTGTGTGTGTGTATGTATGTGTGTGTGTGTGTGTGTGTGTGTGTATATATATATATATATATATATATATAAATAGATAGATATAGACAAGTACATTTTACAAAAATACATTAGATTTTATATATATATATATATATATATATATATATATATATATATATATATATATATATATATATATATATATATATATACAGAACATTTTCTTCTATGTAAAGAACATTGGAATGTGTCATTCTCAACATCTTTGCGATGTAGCTGCATACTTTTGTAAGGTAAGACATCAGTGAGGGCAGTTTTTTTTCTTGTTTCTTTAGTAATTTAAATAAAAAAATTTAAGTTTTCAAGCTAAATAAGAAAAAATAACAATTTATATTGTCTTTTTATGACTAGGTTTCACAGTAAAAAAGTAACAGAGCTCTAAGCTTTAATATCTTAACTTTTGGGCTGGCTTAAAACATTGTGCCGCCTGGGTTGAATAATTAAATCATGACTCCACTCAATACTTTGTCCAATACATTTATAACACAACCATCATCAGTCTCAAATATTTAAGTTCAACAGATTGAAATCTATATATGAGAGTATATCTTTTAAAAAAACACAAAAAAAGAATACCCACTATTACCTGGAATATAGTCTTACCCTGCCAAATGCTGGGTGGATCACGTTCCCACCTGGTGTAAATATATAGAGCCAACACTGCTAGATGTTAATTTGTAAACACATTATTTTAGACTAGTTTTATATTTCATCAAATTATGACACGACTTGTAAAAGACGTGAGAATTTACAGCATAACATTTCATGAATAGTACAGTATTTATTTTCTTAAATGGTGTTTCTTTGTAAAAAGTTTATGAAAAAATAAATAACTAATAATGTGTTCACTTATTTCATATCAAAAAGTGCTGGCATACTGCAATTGTGTATGCATGTGTTTATCCACAGTAATATGCTATACACCATATTGCTTATTATTTATTTATATATATATATATATATATATATATATATATATATATATATATATATATATATATATATATATATATATATATAATATTCATATTTAAATTTAGGCATGCAACAAGGACATTTGTAAAAAAAAAATTTAGTATTTTTTGCTTTTTTCAGGGCTGGTAAACTAGGTTCTACCTAAATGATAATACTATTTAAAAGTAAACTATTTAAAAGTAAAAGTTCTATAATACTTGCCACTTGAGATATAACTAGTATAATGATGTAAAGTTAAATTGATGCCAATACTGCATCACTGCCCTGGTAATATCACAATTCATGTTTGAAAGAGTTTTGAAAAAATATTAACTCTTCTCTGCTGCTTGCCTGTGTACACCATTCTTTTAAATAAAATAGATTTAAATTAGGAACTGTTATAATTGTGTAGTACTAAAACAAGGCTTATTTAGACAACAAAACAACTTTTGATATTAAAGGGACAGTCAACACCAGAATTTGTATTGTTTAAAAAGAATGATAATCCATTTATTACCCATTCCCCAGTTTTGCATAACCAACACTGTTATAGAAATACACTTTTTACCTCTGTGATTATCTTGTATCTATGCTTCTGAAAACTGCCCCCGTATTTCAGTTCTGTTGACAGACTTGCATTTTAGCCAATCAGTGCTCACTCCAGGGTAACTTTACGTGGATGAGCTCAATGTTATCTATATGAAACACATGAAATAATGCCCTCTAGTGGTCAAAATGCATTCAGATTAGAGGCAGTCTTCAAGGTCTAAGAAATCAGCATATGATTCTCCTAGAATTAGCTTTCAACTAAGAATACCAAGAGAACAAAGCAAAATTGGTGATAAAAGTAAATTGGAAAGTTGTTTAAAATTACATTTCCGAAATTAGATCATGAAAGTTTTTTTTTTTGGACTTGACTGTCCCTTTAGATTTACCTTAAAATTCAGAAATATATAATGAGATACAACACACATATAGTATGTACGAAACAGCAGCAGGAATATTGAATAATAGGGACTTAGTCAGCAACATATGGTACTAATGGTTGAGTAAAGAGATGCAGCGGGCATGATTATGACTATGTTTTTAAGCGGAACGAGGTATCGTGGAATATGTTTCCACAGCAACTTATTTGATTTCAAACTTGGTGTCACTGACCCTTATCCTATTCTCCCCCCCCTCCCCCTCCCCCATTAAGGTTTGATGATATTGTTTGATAATTGTTGATGTAAAATATTTATATGTAACATGGAACACACTGTGGATCTAAGTAGAAAGGACTGACTCTTGAGATCAGAGGGTTAAGGGCCTCTCAAAGAGGGGAACATCTGACGGAGATATTCCTTTTTGGATATAAGATGAGTTTAAGAATGGGAGCACAATGTTACGTATATGGTTGCCGGAAAGTTTAAGTTTCTCTACCTTTATTTTGCATATGGTCTTTGATCTCAGGAGCCCTATGTTTCAATCTGCATTGTGTATGATGTTTATTTCTTGGGTAAAACTGAATAAAGAATATTTAAACATAAATTTACCTTAAAATAGCATCTAAAAAAATATAATGATGATCTTGTAAGATATGCATACATATGCTTACATTTTTTCTTTAAATCTTGAAGAAAACTATTATGGTCACCCTACTAATAGGCACTAAAAAGCACCGTAAAACACAACATAACAAATAATTTAAGTTTCAATTTGTTATATCAACACCCATTTTGTTTGTAAATTTTTATAATCTGTAAAATTCAATGAACAAATTGAACAAAAGTTACTTAATATATGGTTAACTCTATATTTACCAACACATTTAATGCTTGTTGTGGGAACAAATGCCCAAATAAAATATTTTTAAAAAATTAAGAAAATGAGTTCTTTTTGTCATATATTGAGAACCATTTGCATCAGCCAACTTTGCCCAATAAACATATAGTGAACATCTAATATATTATATACAAATCTAAAATGTAGCATTCTACTTGTTTTATTCATTTTCCTCAATTTATTGAACTAAATTATCTTGCACTTTCAACACACTAATTGGTTAAAAATCTATGCCAAGAAACTGGTATAAACTCTACAGCTTTTGCTTGGTTAAAAGTTCCCGAGAACAAATAAATGTAGCCAATATCATTTTAAAATTAAAATCTTAAAACTCAATTGTCTTTAACCAAACTGAAAATCTAAGATTTTGACATGGACATTGCATGTTTTAAAGATGGCGGCGGCATAAGAATACAACTAGATCTGTAGGTTTTTAAGTAATATAAAGGATTTTTTTGTGTGCATTCACAAGGCAAACACACTGAGTTCTTTGCAGAGGCCTGGCTGGGAAAGAATGGATGTCTGTGCCTAACAACCTAAAGTAATGTGTTCTTCCTTGTGAAGAATACAGGAAATGTGGTGTAAAGAGCTTGCTCTCATGTTTATGCGCTAAATAATTACTGATAAAGATACTGTACCGCTGGGTATGAAGACCACATTAACTCACTTTAGGAGGTCTATTATGAGTTAGTGCTTTTGTACGTCTGGGCACAGGATTATCCAGGAAATGCTTTCATGATTAATACCAAGCCCAGCCATGACATTATAATGACATTTAACCAAGTTTTCTCACCATTCCACCTTGGGTCTACATTAAGAGTATCTGGTAGTCAATACTGAGCATTAATCAGCACTTATGCTTTTTTTTTTAGAAAAAAAACAAAAAAACAACAACATCTTAAAGTGACTAGTTCACATTTATTAAGACTGACTCGACTATAAAGTAGGTTTGAAGGGAATGTATAACCTTTTTTTTTTGTATAAAAACATATACAAACTAATACAGTATCCCACAAAATTGAGCACACCCCTCACATTTTTGTAAATATTTTATTATACCTTTTCATCTGACAACACTGAAGAAATGACACTTTGCTACAATGTAAAGTAGTGAGTGTATAGCCTGTATAACAGTGCAAATTTTTGTCCCCTCAAAACAACTCAACACACAGCCATTAATGTCTAAACCGTTGGCAACAAAAGTGAGTACACCCCTAAGTGGAAATGTCTGAATTGGGCCCAATTAGCCATTTTCCCTCCCGGTGTCATGTGACTCGTTAGTGTCACACACTATCTCATACTGGTCACTGTAAGTTCAACATGGCACCTCATGGCAAAGAACTCTCTGAGGATCTGAAAAAAAAGATTTGTTGCTCTACATAAATATGGCCTAGGCTATAAGAAGATTGATAAGACCCCAAAAATGAGCTGCAGCATGGTGGGCAAGATCATACACCGCTTTCACAGAACAGGTTCCACTCAGATCAGGCTTCGCCATGGTTGACCAAAGAAGTTGAGTGCACGTGCTCAGCGTCATATCCAAAGGTTGTCTTTGGAAAATAGACATATGAGTGCTGCCAATATTGCTGCATAGGTTAAAGGGGTGGGGGTCAGCCTGTCAGTGCTCACTGCATCAAATTAGCCTGCATGGCTGTCGTCCCAGAAGGAAGCCTCTTCTAAAGATGATGCACAAGAAAGCCCGCAAACTGTTTGCTGAAGACAAGCAGACTAAGCAAATGGATTACTGCAACCATGTCCTGTGGTCTGATGAGACCAAGATAAACTTATTTGGTTCAGATGATGTCAAGCGTGTGTGACGGCAACCAGGTGAGGAGTACAAAGACAAGTGTGTCTTGCCTACAGTCAAGCATGGTGGTGGGAGTGTCATGGTCTGGGCCTGCATGAGTGCTGCCAGCACTGGGGACATTCAGTTCATTGAGGGAACCATGAATGTCAACATGTACTGTGACATACTGAAGCAGAGCATTATCCCCTCCCTTTGAAGACTGGGCCGCAGGGCAGTATTCAAACATGATAACGACCCCAAACACACCTCCAAGAAGACCACTGCCTTGCTAAAGAAGCTGAGGGTAAAGGTGATGGACTGGCCAAGCATGTCTCCAGACCTAAACCCTATTGAGCACCTGTGGGGCAGCCACAAACGGAAGGTGGGGGAGCGCAAGGTCTCTAACATCCACCAGCTCTGTGATGTCGTCATGGAGGAGTGGAAGAGGACTCCAGTGGCAACCTGTGAAGCTCTAGTAAACTCCATGCCCAAGAGGGTTAAGGCAGTGCTGGAAAATAATAATTAATAATAATAATTTGGACATTTCCACTTAGGGCTTTACTCACTTTAGTTGCCAACGGTTTAGACATTAATAGCTGAGTGTTGAGTTATTTTGAGGGGACAGCAAATGTACACTGTTATACAGGCTGTACACTCACTATTTTACATTGTAGCAAAGTGTCATTTCTTCAGTGTTGTCACATGAAAAGATATAATAAAAACATAAATTATGCTTACCAGATAATTTCCTTTCCATCTGTATGAGGAGAAACCATGGCTTCATTCCTTACTTGTGGAAATGCAGAACCTGGCCACAAGGAGGAGGCAAAGACACCCAGCCAAAGGTTTAAATACCTCTCCCACTCCCCTCATCCCCCAGTCATTCTGCCGAGGGAACAAGGAACAGTAGGAGAAATATCAGGGTATAAAAGGTGCCAGAAGAATAACAAAAATTTAGGTCCGCCCAACGGAGAAAAACGGGCAGGGGCAGTGGACTCTTCTCATACAGATGGAAAGGAAATTATCTGGTAAGCATAATTTATGTTTTCCAACTTAATAAGAGGAGAGTCTAAGGCTTCATTACATACTTGTGGGAAACATATACCCAAGATCTTGAGGACAATGAATGAAAACAGGAGGGTAAAAAGAGAGGCAGACCCTATTCTGAGGGCACCACAGTCTGTAAAACCTTTCTCCCAAAAGCTGCTTCATAAAATTTGTAAAATTTTGAAAAAGTATGTAAGGAGGACCAGATAGCCGCCCTACAAATCTGCTCCATAGAGGCCTCATTTATGAAGGCCCAAGAAGAAACCACAGCTCTAAGGAGGCTTATGTCCCACAGTTTCATATGCTAAGAGGATGATGGCTCCCCAACCAAAAAGATAGGGAAGTGGAAGATAGAGTTGAAATCTGTCCCTTTAAGGAACTAGCAGCAAGTCCCTTCTCCAACCCATCTTGAAGAAAGGACAGAATCCTGGATACCCTGACCTTATGCCAGGGGAATCCACGTTCTTCACACTAGAATAAGTAGGTCCTCCACACCTTATGTTAGATGTTATAGGTGACCGGCTTTCTGGCCTGAATAAGAGTATTGATCACTTTTCAGAAAAACCTCTCTTGGCTAGAACTAAACGTTCAATTTACACGCAGTCAGCCTCAGAGAACCTATATTTTGGTGAACAAATGGCCCCTGCTCCAGCAGATTCTTGCAACAGGGTAACCTCCATGGAGGAGATGAGGACATCCCCACCAGGTCAGCAAACCACATCCTGCACGGCTACCATGGAGCAATTAGAATAGTCGAGGCTTGCTTCTGCTTGATGCGGGCCACTACCCGAGGTAGAAGTGTCAACGGTGAAAAAATGTAAACTAGGTTGAACCCCCAAGGCACTGCTAAGGCATCTATCAGCTCTGCCTGGGGATCCCTAGTCCGCGACCCGTATCTGGGCAGCTTGTAATTGAGTCTGGAGATGAGATCTATCTCCGGCGTCCACCATTTGTTGCAAATCTCCGCAAACACCTCGGGATGGAGAGACCATTCCCCCGGATGAAACTATTGTCTGCTGAGAAAGTCCGCTTCCAAGTTGTCCACACCCAGGATGTGGATCGCTGACAGTGAGCAGTTGTGGGTTTCCGCCCAATCCAGAATCCGAGATACTTCCCTGATAGCTAGGGAGCTTCTGGTTCCCCCCGATGGTTGATGTAAGTCACCAAGATAATATTGTCCGAGTGGAATCTAATAAACTTGGACAAAACTAGAAGAGGCCAAGCCCTTAGAGCATTGAAGATTGCTCGAAGTTCCAGAATGTTGATCGGGAGAAGAGATTCCTCCCGAGTCCATCAACCCTGTGCCTTCCTGGCACCCCAAACGGCTCCTCATCCTGATAGACTTCCATCCGTAGTCACAATCTCCCAGGATGGTCTCAAGAAGGATGTCCACTGGGACAGGCGATCTGGACAGAGCCACCAAGAGAGTGATTCTCTCGATCAGCTGTCCAGAGAAATCTGTTGGGATAGATCTGAGTGATCACCGTTCCATTGCCTCAGAGGTCTCAGATGGAACCTGGCAAATGGGACGATATCTATGCTGGACACCATGAGCCCAATCAGCTCCATACACTGGGCCACAGAAGGCCTTGAGGAGGTCTGGAGGACAAGACAACTGGAAGTAATTTTGCAATGTCACTGGTCTGTAAGAAATATCTTCATGGATATGGAATCTATTATCGTGCCCAGGAACTCCACTCTGGTACTGGGAACCAGAGAACTCTTTCCTAAGTTTACCATCCACCCATGATATTGAAGAAGAGCAGCTCTCGAATGGGCTTCTGCCAGCCAGCAGGATGGTGCTTGGACCAGAATATCCACCAAATAAGGTGCTACTGCAATGCCTCTGGATCTCGCCACCACGAGCAGAGCCCCCAGAACCTTTGTAAAGACTCTTGGAGCAGTAGCCAGACCGAAGGGAAGAGCTACAAACTGGAAGTGCTGATCCAGAAAAGCGAATCTTAAGAACTTGAAGTGATCCTTGTGTTTTGGAACATGAAGGTAAGCATCCTTCAAGTCTATCGTGGTCATAAACTGTCCTCATTGAACTAAGAGAAAAATAGACCTTATTTCGGGGGAAACGTAACCCCCTTCTTTGGGACTGCAAAAAGGTTTAAGTAGTATCCCAGACATCTTTCTGCTAGAGGAACTGGCACAATGACTCCTAGGGAGGAGAGATCCCTCATGCACCCTAGAAAGGCGTCTTGAAGACAGGTTCGATAAGAGGAATCTACCCCTGGGCGGACAAGATTTTAAACATATCCTGTAACCCTGGGCAACGACCTCCAGAACCCAAGGGTCTCGCACGTCTCCCAGCCAAGCCTCCACAAAGAGAGATAGTCTGCTCCCCACACAATCCAGTGACGGATTGGGGGCCGCCCCTTCATGTCGATTTTGTCTCGGCAGGCTTCTTGTTCTGCTTGGACTTGTTCCAAGATTGAGCTGGATTCCAAGTTCCCTTGGACTGATCAGACTTTGCGGAGGGCTGCTTACAGTGAGAATTATCCGAACAAAAGGGACGAAAATTAAGACCTTGTCCTTTAGCTTTATTTTTCTTATCCTTCGGTAAAAAGGCACCCTTGCCCCCAGTGACCGTGGATATAATAGAGTCCAGTCCTGGACCAAAAAGAACCTTCCCCTTAAATGGAAGGAAAAGTAATATAGATTTGGAAGTCATGTCACCTGACCAAGACTTCAACCATAGAGCCCTACGGGCTAGAACAGAAAAGCCTGATGTCTTAGCATTCAAGCGGATAATCTGCATATTTGCATCACAAATAAATGAATTAGCAACCCTCAAGGCCTTAATTCTTTAATGGATCTCATCGAGGGGAGTTTCCACCTCGATCATCTCCGACAGGGAGTCACACCAATAGGTAGCCGCTCCAGCCACCGCAGCAACCGCTGATGCCGACTGAAACAAAAATCCTGTGTGCTGAAACATTTTTCTTATCCATAGGCTCCAGAGTGGTGTGCTTAGCAAGTGTGGAGATAGCTCCATCCACTTTAGGGACAGACCCCCACAACTCTAATTGGGAGTCAGGAACCGGGAACAATTTCTTAAAGGAAGAAGGGGAAAAGGAGGATCCAAGCCTTTCCCATTCATTCTTAATATTTTCCATCTTTACGGGAACCGGGAAAGTTTGTGGCACCACCCTGTCCTCATAAACCTTATCAAGCTTAGGAATAGAAGGTTCCTCAGGTAACTTCTGTTCCGGAACCTCTAACGTAGCCAACACTTCCTTCAACAAAAAGTGTAAGTGTTATATCCTAAATCTAAAGTCTGGTTCCTCCGCAGCCGGAGGCCTAGAGGCAGCCGATTCCGACCCAGAAAGAGCCTCCTCTGAAGTATCAGAGGTGTCGTCATCAGCGTATAATCTAGTATCAGATAAATCCAGCAATTTGGTAGATGACCAATCAGAGCTGACTCCATGGTAAATTCACGTGCATGAGCTCAATGTTATCTATATGAAACACGTGAACTAATGCCCTCTAGTGGTGAAAAACTATCAAAATGCATTTAGATTAGAGTCAGCCTTCAAGATCTAAGAAATTAGCATATAAACCTACTAGGTTTAGCTTTCAACTAAGAATACCAAGAGAACAAAGCAAAATTAGTGAAAAAAGTAAATTGGAAAGTTGTTTAAAATTACATGCACTATGTGAATCATGAAAGTTTTTTGGGGACTTGACTGTCCGTTTAATAAAATTGTGCATTCACTGCATATAATATTTAGATTTTTAGCTGCAGGAAAGTTCTTTTTTTCCTCAGAACTACTTGGATTTTGGAAAGCCACAACAGAAAAGAGATACGGTTCATCTTATTATTCTACAATTGCTGGTTACCTACTATAGTAGAGCTGTGTAAAGAAACAAAGACAGCTGTCCATGAGTTATCTTGGGCCAACTCTAAAGCTGATACCATTGCTACACATAATTAAAAGTCCATTTATTGCATAATCTAGCACAATGCCAGATGTGCAATGCAAGGAAATAAAGGTCTTCCAGAACATGCTGACATCAATGATTGTACAATTTATCTAAGTGCCCCTTGGCATAAGCTTGTAAGTTCAAAGGCACCCGGCAGTACATGCCTACTGCAGACTAGACTGTATGTACTATATGAGAGTGTAAACGATAACCAAAGGGATTAAAGGATTTGAAACTCAAAACTGAATACCCCACACAACTTGTAATTAAAAAAAAAAAGCTTTGCATTGTATTATCTTTATTTTGAGATATGGGACAGGGAGCAGAGAAAGTTGCACACATGCATTATAGAGAATACTACTAATAATAATAAATTATAAAAAAAAAACACAACAAAAGACATGAAGATGAGGTTGGAAAAAGAGGAAAGAAAAATCAAGGCAGACCAGAAGCGATGAGAAAAAAATAAAATAAAAACAAAATACAAAAAGTGAGCAGTACTGTAAAGCAGAAATCAGGAAAATTAGGTAAATACATCTTTATTGATTCAGATACAGCAGGGAATAAAAAAGAAATAATTACATTAAATGTATCCCTTTCTCTTGGTATGTTTACCAAAAGCTCCTTCCCTTGAGAAAATAGGTAGACTCAGGAGTGTGCACATATTGAGCACTGTATGGCAGTATTTTTTGCAACAATGTTAAATGTGCATAATACTGAGCCTTCTTCAGTATACTTTTATGGAAAGGAGCGAAGGTTCAACAAATGATACAGATAAAAAGGATTGTGTGCGGGCTACAAAAGGATATATACAGCTCATTAAAAACCATGAATTCTTTAAAGGGACAGTAAACGTAAAAATACTGTTGCATAATTCTGAACATAGTGCAGGATTATGTAACATTACTTTAGCCCCAAAAGTTACACTTACCTCGTTTTCTCTCCAGGCTCTTCTGATTAGGTCTTCCTTTCAAAAAACGGTTTGCGGGCATGCTTTCTAATCACAGCACGCCCGATCGTGCTATTGAGCTAAATGTTGAGCGCTCCCACTCTGGTCAGGTAGTGGGAGCGAGCTACATTTAGTTCAATAGAACGATAGGGTGCGCTGATTAGAGAGCGCGTCTGCAAACCACTTTTGAAAGGAAGACCTAATCAGAAGAGCCTCGAAAGGAAAGAGGTAAGTAACTTTGGGGGCTAAAATCTCTAAAATCTTTTGATTTTTCAAGCTGATGCTAAAATAATGTTACATAATTCTGCACTATGTACAAAATTATGTAACATTATTTTTTACATTTACTATCCCTTTAAATCGTAAAAGCATCTAAAAATGCAATGAAATTAAATCCTGTTCTGTAACACTCACTCCCCCATAGCAGGAACATATCTGTCAGCTAACTTAGCACATGCATGAAAACGGTTGTGCGTGAGACATCACTGATTCTGAAAACAATGGCACTTAGTCATGCGCACACACACACAATCACTGTACAGCTAAGCACGTGCACAAACTCCCATATTGGGGTAAGGAAAAGACCGAACAAACCACATTTTAGTTATAAGCAAAACAGGTCCTATTTGATGTACGTAAACTACACACACTTCACTGCTGTTTTGCTATGGAGAACTGCTTCACTGCTTGGATTATAAGGAACAGGAGGGAGAATGTATATGATAAAAATTGAGTTGGGATGGACAGATATTTTAAAATATGAGGAAATGAAATAGTGGCTGAACGAATGGATATGGGAATTGGTAACATCTTGTTGCCTCAAGGCAAGGGGAAATTACAGTCTCCTTTTGCTAATTATCTGTCTACATCATCACATTTTCTGGATCTTAGTATGCAGTGAGTGCTACAGAGAAATGGTGCAAAAACCCATATATAGAACATGCAGTATTCCTGCAGGAAGCTTAGTAATGCTGCACAAATCTGTAAGCCATAATTAAAACACACACACACAAATATATTATGCAACTTGGTTGAGGGAAAGTTGGCCATCTATCTGTACAGTTTGAGTAAAGAGGTACAGTACATTGTATTATCAAACAGAAAGTGAAGGTGCATTACACAAACCTGCAGCAAATTAATATGCCATGGTTAGGACTCAGCAACCTAATGTGATGAGGATTTTACATAAAGTGCCACCTAGTGGCAATATAATAAAACTACCTTGTAGCTCTGGAAATTATGTTGCCATGATTATCTGCCTAAAGGGACATGAAACCCAATTTTTTTTTTCTTTCATGATTCAGACAGAGAAGTAATTTGGAAAGTTGTTTAAAATTGTATTCTATTTTCTAATTTGCTTCCTTCTCTTGTTATTCTTTGCTGAAAGGTTTATCTAGGTAAGCTCAGGAGCAGCAAAGAACCTAGGTTCTAGCTGCTGATTGGTGGCTGCATATATATATACTAATTGTCATTGGCTCACCCATCTGTTCAGTTAGAAACCAGTAGTGCATTGCTGCTCCTTCAACAAACGATACCAAGAGAAGAAACAAATTAGATAATCGAATAAAATTAGAAATATGTTTAAAATTGTATTATCTATCTGAATCATGAAAGAAAATATTTAGGTTTCATGTCCCTTTAAGTTCTATGTGAGTTTATGTCCTGTATGTATTTAATATCACATTACCAAACAAAACATTTCTGACAGTGGTTATGTTGGGCAAAAAAACAAAAAAAAAAATGAAATAACAGGCATTCCATGAGAAACATCTCACAGAGTGGAAACAAACCTAACAATTTATTTTTTATAAATGGGAAGTGCTGAAACTTATTGATAAATATGCTCTTTGTTAACAAATTAGTACAATAAGTAGAAGCACTCACAGCATGCTGGGACAATAAGCCTCGCTAGAAGGATGCATCAGTATGTTTTAGAGAATGTGAGTTAAAATGATAAAGCATGCAAGACTGTCATATTTATTCAGGCATTGATCAAGAGGACGTAACTCCCTTTTTATTTAAGTGAATGTAAATTTTGATGCTAAAGTGCCCGGTTTTTAAAAATTCGATTATAAACAGGGGCACTTTAATTCATCAAAATTTACATTTCACTCATGAAAAAATACTTACCTTTTAAACTTGACAGCTGCTCCAGCTTCCTCCGGTCGCCACAAAGTAATTTCTGACATCAGAAATGATGGATCGGTCATACTCCAATCACGGCTTCCCCCCCGGGGGAATCAGTGTCTGATTCGAAGCCGTGATTGGAGGAAGCCGGATTCCTCATTTTAGGCCCAGGAAGAGGCTTTGCGACGGGCAGAAGAAGCTGGAGCGGCTGTCTAGTTTAAAAGGTTTTTTTTCCATACACGAGTGAAATGTAAATTTTAATAAATTAAAGTGCCCCTGTTTTTAATCAAATTTTTAGAAAACGGCACTTTAGCATCAAAATTTACATTCACTTTAAGTAAAGTTACAACAAGCCAATAGGGATTATAATAAAACACTTATTTACAAGTACAGTAGAAAGTATATTATTACATGTTTACCAGCTAGGTGAAATGTTGCACAACAGCTGTAGCCGTTTTATAATTCAGATAGAGCATGCCAGTGTAAACAACTTTCCAATTAACGTCTATAATCTAATTTGCTTCATTCTCATGGTATCCATTATTGAAAAGAATACCTAGGTAGGCTCAGAAGCAGGGAGCTAGCTGCTAATTGGTGGCTGCAATTATTTCGCCTGTCATTAGCTTACTGATGAGTTTAGCTAGCTCCCAGTAGTGCATTGCTCCTTCTTCAATAAAGGATATCACAAGAATGAAGCAAAATTGATAATATAGGTAAATTAGAAAGTAGTTTAACATGTTATGCTCTATCTGAATCATGAAAGAAAACATTTAGGTTTAATGTCTCTTTAAATATTTAAACAATAAAATAAAAATTCCAACATAAAAAGCTATGTGCCTTCAGCTTGCTCATTTATTTAGATCACGTCAAACAAAAAAAAAAGAAATTTGCTTAAAAGAAAATGAAACAAAATATTATTTCCTAAAAAAAGTTTAATAAAGCATAAGAAAATGCTTGCTTTTCCTGTAATTTTCCTATAGCTCCCCTATTCCATTAAATTCAGAAGCCTAACATTCTTATAAGCTGCACAATGATTGGTGTAGAGCTAATTTGTATTAGTCCCTAGATGGCCAAAGCAAAGAAGATAAACTTCAAGAGGCTTTTACGGGGTTGTGTGCCCCAGGTCTGCAAAACAATGTATACTATTCTAACAAAAATAACAGTTTTTTTAAAAGTTATTTTGCATGCTGCTCTTTGGTAATGATGTAATACCAAAAAAATAGTGGCAGTAAACACGATGTTAAAGGGACACTCAAGTCAAAATTAAACTTTTATGGATTTACAATGCCTTGCAAATGTATTCACCCCCCTTGACTTTTTACCTATTTGTTACATTACAGCCTTAAGTTCAATGTTTTATTAATCTGAATTTTATGAGATGGATCAGAACACAATAGTCTAAGTTGGTGAAGTGAAATGAGAAAAATATATACATAAAACTATTTTTTAGAAACTGAAAAACAGAATTTATGCTTACCTGATAAATTACTTTCTCCAACGGTGTGTCCGGTCCACGGCGTCATCCATTACTTGTGGGATATTCTCCTCCCCCACAGGGAAAGGCAAGGAGAGCACACAGCAAGAGCTGTCCATATAGTCCCTCCCAGGCTCCGCCCCCCCAGTCATTTGACCGACTGTTAGGAGAAAAAAGGAGAAACTATAGGGTGCCGTGGTGACTGTAGTGTATAGAGAAAGAAATTTTTCAAACCTGATTAAAAAAAACCAGGGCGGGCCGTGGACTGGACACACCGTTGGAGAAAGTAATTTATCAGGTAAGCATAAATTCTGTTTTCTCCAACATTGGTGTGTCCGGTCCACGGCGTCATCCATTACTTGTGGGAACCAATACCAAAGCTTTAGGACACGGATGAAGGGAGGGAGCAAATCAGGTTACCTAAACAGAAGGCACCACGGCTTGCAAAACCTTTCTCCCAAAAATAGCCCCTGAAGAAGCAAAAGTATCAAATTTGTAGAATTTTGGCAAAAGTGTGCAGAGAAGACCAAGTCGCTGCCTTACATAACTGATCAACAGAAGCCTCGTTCTTGAAGGCCCATGTGGAAGCCACAGCCCTAGTAGAGTGAGCTGTGATTCGTTCAGGAGGCTGCCGTCCGGCAGTCTCATAAGCCAATCGGATAATGCTTTTCAGCCAGAAAGAAAGAGAGGTAGCAGTAGCTTTTTGTCCTCTCCTCTTACCAGAATAAACGACAAACAAAGAAGAAGTTTGTCTGAAATCCTTTGTTGCTTCTAAATAGAACTTTAAAGCACGGACTACATCTAAATTGTGTAACAAACGTTCCTTCTTTGAAACTGGTAATCGGACACAAAGAAGGAACAACTATTTCCTGGTTAATATTCTTGTTGGAAACAACTTTTGGAAGAAAACCAGGCTTGGTACGCAAAACAACCTTATCTGAATGGAACACCAGATAGGGTGGATCACACTGCAAAGCAGATAGTTCAGAAACTCTTCTAGCAGAAGAAATAGCAACCAAAAACAGAACTTTCCAAGATAGTAACTTGATATCTATGGAATGTAAGGGTTCAAACGGAACCCCTTGAAGAACTGAAAGAATTAAATTTAGACTCCAGGGAGGAGTCAAAGGTCTGTAAACAGGCTTGATTCTGACCAAAGCCTGTACAAAAGCTTGTACATCTGGCACAGCTGCCAGTCGTTTGTGTAACAACACGGATAAAGCAGAAATCTGTCCTTTTAGAGAACTCGCTGACAACCCTTTATCCAAACCCTCTTGGAGAAAGGAGAGAATCTTAGGAATTTTAATCTTACTCCAGGAGAATCCCTTGGATTTACACCAACAGATATATTTTTTCCATATTTTATGGTAAATCTTTCTAGTCACAGGTTTTCTGGCTTGAACCAGAGTATCTATCACTGAATTTGAAAACCCACGCTTGGATAAAATCAAGCGTTCAATTTCCAAGCAGTCAGCTGCAGAGAAACTAGATTTGGATGTTCGAATGGACCTTGTACTAGAAGATCCTGTCTCAAAGGTAGCTTCCATGGTGGAGCCGATGACATATTCACCAGGTCTGCATACCAAGTCCTGCGTGGCCACGCAGGAGCTATCAGAATCACAGAGGCCTTCTCCTGTTTGATCCTGGCTACGAGCCTGGGAAGGAGAGGGAACGGTGGAAACACATAAGCTAGGTTGAACAACCAAGGCGCCACTAATGCATCCACTAGAGTCGCCTTGGGATCCCTGGATCTGGACCCGTAGCAAGGAACCTTGAAGTTCTGACGAGACGCCATCAGATCCATGTCTGGAATGCCCCATAATTGAGTCAACTGGGCAAAGACCTCCGGGTGGAGTTCCCACTCCCCCGGATAGAAAGTCTGACGACTCAGATAATCCGCTTCCCAGTTGTCTACTCCTGGGATGTGAATTGCAGATAGATGGCAGGAGTGATCCTCTGCCCATTTGATGATCTTGGATACCTCTCTCATCGCCAAGGAACTCCTTGTTCCTCCCTGATGGTTGATGTAAGCTACAGTCGTCATGTTGTCTGACTGGAATCTTATGAATGCGGCCTTCACTAATTGAGGCCAAGCCTGGAGAGCATTGAATATCGCTCTCAGTTCCAGGAAGTTTATCGGAAGAAGAGACTCTTCCCGAGACCATAGACCCTGAGCTTTCAGGGAATCCCAGACCGCGCCCCAGCATAATAGACTGGCGTCGGTCGTGACAATGACCCACTCTGGTCTGCGGAAACTCATTCCCTGAGACAGGTGATCCTGATTCAACCACCAACGGAGTGAGTCTCTGGTCACCTGGTCTACTTGAATCTGTGGAGACAAGTCTGCATAGTCCCCATTCCACTGATTGAGCATGCACAGATGTAATGGTCTTAGATGAATTCGAGCAAAAGGAACTATGTCCATTGCTATAACCATCAATCCTACTACTTCCATGCACTGAGCTATAGAAGGCTGCAGAATAGAGTGAAGAACTTGACAAGAGTTTAGAAGCTTTGACTTTCTGACTTCTGTCAGGAAGATCTTCATTTCTAAAGAATCTATTATTGTTCCCAAAAAGGGAACTCTTGTTGACGGAGACAGGGAACTCTTTTCTACGTTCACCTTCCACCCGTGAGATCTGAGAAAGGCTAGAACAATGTCTGTATGAGTCTTTGCCTTGGAAAGAGACGACGCTTGATTTAGAATGTCGTCTGGATAAGGTGCCACTGCAATGCCCCTCGGTCTTAGAAGCGCCAGAAGGGACCCTAGCACCTTTGTGAAAATTCTGGGAGCAGTGGCTAAACCGAACGGAAGAGCCACGAACTGGTAATGTTTGTCCAGAAAGGCGAACCTTAGGAACTGATGATGATCTTTGTGGATAGGAATATGTAGGTACGCATCCTTTAAATCCACGGTAGTCATATATTGACCCTCCTGGATTGTAGGTAAAATTGTTCGAATGGTTTCCATTTTGAACGATGGAACTCTGAGAAATTTGTTTAGAATTTTTAAATCCAGAATTGGTCTGAAAGTTCCCTCTTTTTTGGGAACTACAAACAGATTTGAGTAAAAACCCCTGACCTTGTTCCACAGTTGGAACTGGGTGTATCACTCCCATCTTTAACAGGTCTTCTACACAATGTAAGAATGCCTGTCTCTTTATTTGGTTTGAAGATAAGTGAGACATGTGGAACCTTCCCCTTCGAATTCTAGAAGATAACCCTGAGAGACTATTTCTAGTGCCCAGGGATCCTGAACATCTCTTGCCCAAGCCTGAGCAAAGAGAGAGAGTCTGCCCCCTACTAGATCCGGTCCTGGATCGGGGGCTACCCCTTCATGCTGTTTTGGTAGCAGCAGCAGGCTTCTTGGCCTGTTTACCCTTGTTCCAGCCTTGCATTGGTTTCCAAGCTGGTTTGGTCTGGGAAGTGTTACCCTCTTGTCTAGAGGCTGCAGAGTTGGAAGCCATCCGTTCCTGAAATTCTTAGCCTTGAAAGATCTATCTTGTGGGAAGGCATGGCCCTTTCACCCAGTGATGTCTGAAATAATCTCTTTCAATTCTGGCCCAAAAAGGGTCTTACCTTTGAAAAGGATATTAAGCAATTTTGTCTTGGAAGATACATCCGCCGACCAAGACTTTAGCCAGAGCGCTCTGCGCGCCACAATTGAAATCCCTGAATTTTTCGCCGCTAACCTCGCTAACTGCAAAGCGGCGTCTAAAATAAAGGAATTAGCTAAGTTAAGTGCGTGAATTCTGTCCATGACTTCCTCATACGGAGTCTCCCTACTGAGCGACTTTTCCAGTTCTTCGAACCAGAACCACGCCGCTGTAGTGACAGGAATAATGAACTAAATAGGTTGAAGGAGGTAACCTTGCTGTATAAAATATTAGCTATGGAGGTATCCATTACTGCCGTCAATCGCTGCATAGTAACAAGCATTGGTGCGCTAGAAGTACTAGGGGTCGCCTGCGCGGGCATAACTGGTATAGACTCAGAAGGAGATGATGTAGAACTATGTCTACTTCCTTCATCTGAGGAATCATCCTGGGCAACTTTACAATTTGTGACAGTACTGTCCTTACTTTGTTTGGACGCTATGACACAATTATCACACATATTTGAAGGGGGAACCACATTGGCTACCATACATACAGAACATGATCTATCTGAAGGTACAGACATGTTAAACAGGCTTAAACTGGTTAATAAAGCACAAAAACCGTTTTAAAACAAAACCGTTACTGTCACACTTTATTACTGAATATGTGAAAAACTATGAAGGAATTATCCAATCTTTACCAAATTTTCACCACAGTGTCTTAATACATTCAAAGTATTGCACCCCAATTTTCAAGCTGTTAACCCTTAAAATGTTGAAACCAGAGCCGTTTACAATTTTAACCCCCTTACAGTCCCAGCCACAGCCTTTGCTGCGACTTCACCAATCCCAGGGGGGTATAAGATACCAAATGAAGCCTTCTAGGAACGTTTTTAGTGGATTCCAGACCCTCACACATGCAGCTGCATGTACTGTACTCAAAAGTAACTGCGCAATAATGGCGCGAAAATGAGGCTCTGCCTACTACAGAGAAAGGCCCTTCCTGACTGGGAAGGTGTCTTAACAAGTGCCTGGTGCTAAAAACGTTCCCCAATGTTATAAAAGTGTGAAATTCAACTTCAAACTGCATATAATACTTAAATAAAGCAATCGATTTAGCCCCTAAAAGTGTCTACCAGTTTATAGCCCATAATAAGCCCTTTATTCTGTTTGATTTTTGACTAAGAAAATGGCTTACCGATCCCCATGAGGGAAAAATGACAGCCTTCCAGCATTACACAGTCTTGTTAGAAAAATGGCTAGTCATACCTTGAGCAGAAAAGTCTGCAAACTGTTCCCCCCAACTGAAGTTCTCTCATCTCAACAGTCCTGTGTGGGAACAGCAATTGATTTTAGTTACTGCTGCTAAAATCATACACCTCTTTTAAACAGAACTCTTCATCTCTTTCTGTTTCAGAGTAAATAGTACATACCAGCACTATTTTAAAATAACAAACTCTTGATAGAAGAATAAAAAACTACAACTAAACACCACAAAACTCCTCACCATCCCCGTAGGAGATGCTACTTGTTCAGAGCGGCAAGGAGAATGACTGGGGGGGCGGAGCCTGGGAGGGACTATATGGACAGCTCTTGCTGTGTGCTCTCCTTGCCTTTCCCTGTGGGGGAGGAGAATATCCCACAAGTAATGGATGATGCCGTGGACCGGACACACCAATGTTGGAGAAATTGGCATGTGCGTATGTATTTACCCCCTTTGTTATGAAGCCCATAAAAAGCTCTGGTGCAACCAATTACCTTCAGAAGTAACAATTAGTGAAATGATGTCCACCTGTGTGCAATCTAAGTGTCACATGATCTGTCATTACATATACACACCTTTTTTGAAAGGCCCCAGAGGCTGCAACACCTAAGCAAGAGGCACCACTAACTAAACACTGCCATGTAGACCAAGAAACTCTCCAAACAAGTAAGGGACAATGTTGTTGAGAAGTACAAGTCAGGGTTAGGTTATAAAAAAATATCCAAATTTTTGATGATTCCCAGGAGCACCATCAAATCTATCATAACCAAATGGAAAGAACATGGCACAACAGCAAACCTGCCAAGAGACAACCGCCCACCAAAACTCACGGACCGGGCAAGGAGGGCATTAATCAGAGAGGCAGCACAGAGACCTAGGGTAACCATGGAGGAGTTGCAGAGTTCCACAGCAGAGACTGGAGTATCTGTACATAAGACGACAATAAGCCGTACGCTCCATAGAGTTGGGATTTATGGCAGAGTGGCCAGAAGAAAGCCATTACTTTCAGCAAAAAACAAAAGGGCACGTTTTTAGTTTGTGAAAAGGCATGTGGGAGACTCCCAAAATGTATGGAGGAAGGTGCTCTGGTCTGATGAGACTAAAATTGAACTTTATGGCCATCAAAGAAAACGCTATGTCTGGCGCAAACCCAACACATCAAATCACCCAAAAAAACACCATCCCCACAGTGAAACATGGTGGTAGCAGCATCATGCTGTGGGGATGTTTTCAGCAGCCGGGACTGGGAAACTGGTCAGAGTTAAGGGAAAGATGGATGGTGCTAAATACAGGGATATTTTTGAGCAAAACCTGTACTACTCTGTACGTGATTTGAGGCTAGGACGGAGGTTCACCTTCCAGCAGGACAATGACCCCAAACACACTGCTAAAGCAACACTTGAGTGGTTTAAGGGGAAACATGTAAATGTGTTGGAATGGCCTAGTCAAAGACCAGACCTCAATCCAATAGAAAATCTGGGGTCAGACTTAAAGATTGCTGTTCACAAGCGCAAACCATCCAACTTGAAGGAGCTGGAACAGTTTTGCAAGGAGGAATGGGCAAAAATCCCAGTGGTAAGATGTGGCAAGCTCATAGAGACTTATCCAAAGCGACTTGGAGGTGTGATTGCCGCAAAAGGTGGCTCTACAAAGTATTGACTTTAGGGGGATGAATAGTTATGCACATTTACTTTTTCTGTTATTTTGTCCTATTTGTTTGCTTCACAATTAAAAACAAACAAACAAACATCTTCAAAGTTGTGGGCATGTTCTGTAAATTAAATGATGCAAATCCTCAAACAATCCATGTTAATTCCAGGTTGTGAGGCAACAAAACACGAAAAATGCCAAGGGGGGTAAATACTTTTGCAAGGCATTGTAGATACAGCATGCATTTTTAAGCAACTTTCCAATTTACTTCCATTAACAAAATGTACATATTTTTATATTTACACTTTTTCAGTCACCAGTTCCTACCGAGCATGTGCAAGAATTCAGAGACTATACATATATGCATTTGTGATTGGCTGATGGCTGTCACATGATACAGGGGGAGTGGAAATAGAAATAACTGACATTTTTCATAAAAAAAATCTACTACTAATTTGAAGTTCAGATTAAGTACTATTGCATTGTCTTTATCATGCATTTGTTGATTATGCAAATCTACTGTATTTACTGATCCTTTTAATTTGTTTTTAAATTGTTTAGACTTGGCAGACTATTTTATAGCAAGACAACATAAATGTAGTGTCCCTACAACGTTCTACATAGCAATGGCCTAGATCAGAGCACAAAATAGCAAAGGAGACCAGGAATATGAAACAGTTCAGTTTTTCTTAATAGTTTATCCCTCAACAGACTGACTTACAAAACCTTGTACATTTTGCTAACAAAATAATATTATTTTGAATCACTTATTTTTATGTAGCACTAGAGAAGTGCTTAAAGGGACAGTCTACACTAAAATTGTTATTGTTTTAAAAGATAGATGATGCCTTTACTTCCCATTCCCCAGCTTTGCACAACAAACATTGTTATATTAATATACTTTATAACCTTTAAACCTCTAAATGTCTGCCTGTTTCTAAGTCACTACAAACAGCCTCAATCACATGCTTTGTATTTGTTTTTCACAACAGGAGACTGCTAGTTCATGTGGGCCAAATAGATAACATTGTGTTAACGCCCAAGGAGTTATTTAAGATTTAGCAAAACACAGTACTATATGCAAGTCAATAGATAGGAAATAAAAAGTCATATGATCAGGGGGCTAACAGAAGATGCTTAGATACAAGGTAATCACAGAGATAAAAAGAATATTAATATAACTGTGTTGGTTATGCAAAACTGGAGAATGGGTAATAAAAACATAATTTATGTAAGAACTTACCTGATAAATTCATTTCTTTCATATTAGCAAGAGTCCATGAGCTAGTGACGTATGGGAGATACATTCCTACCAGGAGGGGCAAAGTTTCCCAAACCTCAAAATGCCTATAAATACACCCCTCACCACACCCACAATTCAGTTTAACGAATAGCCAAGAAGTGGGGTGATAAAAAAGTGCGAAAGCATATAAAATAAGGAATTGGAATAATTGTGCTTTATACAAAATCATAACCACCACAAAAAAAGGGCGGGCCTCATGGACTCTTGCTAATATGAAAGAAATGAATTTATCAGGTAAGTTCTTACATAAATTATGTTTTCTTTCATGTAATTAGCAAGAGTCCATGAGCTAGTGACGTATGGGATAATGATTACCCAAGATGTGGATCTTTCCACACAAGAGTCACTAGAGAGGGATGGATAAAATAAAGACAGCCAATTCCTGCTGAAAATAATCCACACCCAAAATAAAGTTTAACGAAAAACATAAGCAGAAGATTCAAACTGAAACCGCTGCCTGAAGTACTTTTCTACCAAAAACTGCTTCAGAAGAAGAAAATACATCAAAATGGTAGAATTTAGTAAAAGTATGCAAAGAGGACCAAGTTGCTGCTTTGCAAATCTGATCAACCGAAGCTTCATTCCTAAACGCCCAGGAAGTAGAAACTGACCTAGTAGAATGAGCTGTAATTCTCTGAGACGGAGTTTTACCCGACTCAACATAGGCAAGATGAAATAAAGATTTCAACCAAGATATCAAAGAAATGGCAGAAGCTTTCTGGCCTTTTCTAGAACCGGAAAAGATAACAAATAGACTAGAAGTCTTTCGGAAAGATTTAGTAGCTTCAACATAATATTTCAAAGCTCTAACAACATCCAAAGAATGCAACGATTTCTCCTTAGAATTCTTAGGATTAGGACATAATGAAGGAACCACAATTTCTCTACTAATGTTGTTGGAATTCACAACTTTAGGTAAAAATTCAAAAGAAGTTCGCAACACCGCCTTATCCTGATGAAAAATCAGAAAAGGAGACTCACAAGAAAGAGCAGATAATTCAGAAACTCTTCTGGCAGAAGAGATGGCCAAAAACAACAAAACTTTCCAAGAAAGTAATTTAATGTCCAATGAATGCATAGGTTCAAACGGAGGAGCTTGAAGAACCCCCAGAACCAAATTCAAACTCCAAGGAGGAGAAATTGACTTAATGACAGGTTTTATACAAACCAAAGCTTGTACAAAACAATGAATATCAGGAAGAATAGCAATCTTTCTGTGAAAAAGAACAGAAAGAGCAGAGATTTGTCCTTTCAAGGAACTTGCGGACAAACCTTTATCTAAACCATCCTGAAGAAACTGTAAAATTCTCGGAATTCTAAAAGAATGCCAAGAAAAATGATGAGAAATACACCAAGAAATATAAGTCTTCCAGACTCTATAATATATCTCTCTAGATACAGATTTACGAGCCTGTAACATAGTATTAATCACAGAGTCAGAGAAACCTCTTTGACGAAGAATCAAGCGTTCAATCTCCATACCTTTAAATTTAAGGATTTCAGATCCTGATGGAAAAAAGGACCTTGTGACAGAAGGTCTGGTCTTAACGGAAGAGTCCACGGTTGGCAAGAGGCCATCCGGACAAGATCCGCATACCAAAACCTGTGAGGCCATGCCGGAGCTACCAGCAGAACAAACGAGCATTCCTTCAGAATCTTGGAGATTACTCTTGGAAGAAGAACTAGAGGCGGAAAGATATAGGCAGGATGATACTTCCAAGGAAGTGATAATGCATCCACTGCCTCCGCCTGAGGATCCCGGGATCTGGACAGATACCTGGGAAGTTTCTTGTTTAGATGGGACGCCATCAAATCTATTTCTGGAAGTTCCCACATTTGAACGATCTGAAGAAATACCTCTGGGTGAAGAGACCATTCGCCCGGATGCAACGTTTGGCGACTGAGATAATCCGCTTCCCAATTGTCTACACCTGGGATATGAACCGCAGAGATTAGACAGGAGCTGGATTCCGCCCAAACCAAAATTCGAGATACTTCTTTCATAGCCAGAGGACTGTGAGTTTCTCCTTGATGATTGATGTATGCCACAGTTGTGACATTGTCTGTCTGAAAACAAATGAATGATTCTCTCTTCAGAAGAGGCCAAAACTGAAGAGCTCTGAAAATTGCACGGAGTTCCAAAATATTGATCGGTAATCTCACCTCCTGAGATTCCCAAACTCCTTGTGCCGTCAGAGATCCCCACACAGCTCCCCAACCTGTGAGACTTGCATCTGTTGAAATTACAGTCCAGGTCGGAAGCAGAAAAGAAGCCCCCTGAATTAAACGATGGTGATCTGTCCACCACGTTAGAGAGTGTCGAACAATCGGTTTTAAAGATATTAATTGAGATATCTTTGTGTAATCCTTGCACCATTGATTCAGCATACAAAGCTGAAGAGGTCGCATGTGAAAACGAGCAAAGGGGATCGCGTCCGATGCAGCAGTCATAAGACCTAGAATTTCCATGCATAAGGCTACCGAAGGGAATGATTGTGACTGAAGGTTTTGACAAGCTGCAATCAGTTTTAGACGTCTCTTGTCTGTTAAAGACAGAGTCATGGACACTGAATCTATCTGGAAACCCAGAAAGGTTACCCTTGTCTGAGGAATCAATGAACTTTTTGGTAAATTGATCCTCCAACCATGATCTTGAAGAAACAACACAAGTCGATTCGTATGAAATTCTGCTAAATGTAAAGACTGAGCAAGTACCAAGATATCGTCCAAATAAGGAAATACCACAATACCCTGTTCTCTGATTACAGACAGAAGGGCACCGAGAACCTTTGTAAAAATTCTTAGAGCTGTAGCTAGGCCAAACGGCAGAGCCACAAACTGGTAATGCTTGTCCAGAAAAGAGAATCTCAGGAACCGATAATGATCTGGATGAATCGGAATATTCAGATATGCATCCTGTAAATCTATTGTGGACATATAATTCCCTTGCTGAACAAAAGGCAAGATAGTCCTTACAGTTACCATCTTGAACGTTGGTATCCTTACATAACGATTCAATATTTTTAGATCCAGAACTGGTCTGAAGGAATTCTCCTTCTTTGGTACAATGAAGAGATTTGAATAAAACCCCATCCCCTGTTCCTGAACTGGAACTGGCATAATTACTCCAGTCAACTCTAGATCTGAAACACAATTCAGAAATGCTTGAGCTTTTACTGGATTTACTGGGACACGGGAAAGAAAAAATCTCTTTGCAGGAGGTCTCATCTTGAAACCAATTCTGTACCCTTCTGAAACAATGTTCTGAATCCAAAGATTGTGAACAGAATTGATCCAAATTTCTTTGAAAAAACGTAACCTGCCCCCCTACCAGCTGAGCTGGAATGAGGGCCGCACCTTCATGTGGACTTAGAAGCAGGCTTTGCCTTTCTGGCTGGCTTGGATTTATTCCAGATTGGAGATGGTTTCCAAACTGAAACTGCTCCTGAGGATGAAGGATCAGGCTTTTGTTCTTTGTTGAAACGAAAGGAACGAAAATGATTATTAGCTCTGTTTTTACCCTTAGATTTTTTATCCTGTGGTAAAAAAAGTTCCTTTCCCACCAGTAACAGTTGAAATAATAGAATCCAACTGAGAACCAAATAATTTGTTACCCTGGAAAGAAATGGAAAGTAGAGTTGATTTAGAAGCCATATCAGCATTCCAAGTCTTAAGCCATAAAGCTCTTCTAGCTAAAATAGCTAGAGACATAAACCTGACATCAACTCTGATAATATCAAAGATGGCATCACAGATAAAATTATTAGCATGTTGAAGAAGAATAATAATATCATGAGAATCATGATGTGTTACTTGTTGCGCTAAAGTTTCCAACCAAAAAGTTGAAGCTGCAGCAACATCAGCCAAAGATATAGCAGGTCTAAGAAGATTACCTGAACACAGGTAAGCTTTTCTTAGAAAGGATTCAATTTTCCTATCTAAAGGATCCTTAAACGAAGTACCATCTGACGTAGGAATAGTAGTACGTTTAGCAAGGGTAGAAATAGCCCCATCAACTTTAGGGATTTTGTCCCAAAATTCTAATCTGTCAGACAGCACAGGATATAATTGCTTAAAACGTTTAGAAGGAGTAAATGAATTACCCAATTTATCCCATTCTTTGGAAATTACTGCAGAAATAGCATTAGGAACAGGAAAAACTTCTGGAATAACCACAGGAGATTTAAATACCTTATCCAAACGTTTAGAATTAGTATCAAGAGGACCAGAATCCTCTATTTCTAAAGCAATTAGAACTTCTTTAAGTAAAGAACGAAGTAATTCCATTTAAAATAAATATGAAGATTTATCAGCATCAACCTCTGAGACAGAATCCTCTGAACCAGAAGAGTCATCAGAATCAGAATGATGATGTTCATTTAAAAATTCATCTGTAGGGAGAGAAGTTTTAAAAGATTTTTTACGTTTACTAGAAGGAGAAATAACAGACATAGCCTTCTTTATGGATTCAGAAACAAAATCTCTTATGTTATCAGGAACATTCTGCACCTTAGATGTTGAAGGAACTGCAACAGGCAATGGTACTTTACTAAAGGAAATATTATCTGCATTAACAAGTTTGTCATGACAATCAATACAAACAACAGCTGGAGGAATAGCTACCAAAAGTTTACAGCAGATACACTTAGCTTTGGTAGATCCAGCACTAGACAGCGATTTTCCTGTAGTATCTTCTGACTCAGATGCAACGTGAGACATCTTGCAATATGTAAGAGAAAAAACAACATATAAAGCAAAATTGATCAAATTCCTTAAATGACAGTTTCAGGAATGGGAAAAAAATGCCAAAGAACAAGCTTCTAGCAACCAGAAGCAATGAAAAATGAGACTTAAATAATGTGGAGACAAAAGCGACGCCCATATTTTTTAGCGCCAAATAAGACGCCCACATTATTTGGCGCCTAAATGCTTTTGGCGCCAAAAATGACGCCACATCCGGAACGCCGACATTTTTGGCGCAAAATAACGTCAAAAAATGACGCAACTTCCGGCGACACGTATGACGCCGGAAACGGAAAAGAATTTTTGCGCCAAAAAAGTCAGCGCCAAGAATGACGCAATAAAATGAAGCATTTTCAGCCCCCGCGAGCCTAACAGCCCACAGGGAAAAAGAGTCAAATTTTTTGAAGGTAAGAAAAAATGATTAAATCAAATGCATTATCCCAAATATGAAAGTTGAACATTCTGAGTCAAGGCAAATAAATGTTTGAATACATATATTTAGAACTTTATAAACAAAGTGCCCAACCATAGCTTAGAGTGTCACAGAAAATAAGATTTACTTACCCCAGGACACTCATCTACATGTTTGTAGAAAGCCAAACCAGTACTGAAACGAGAATCAGCAGAGGTAATGGTATATATAAGAGTATATCGTCGATCTGAAAAGGGAGGTAAGAGATGAATCTCTACGACCGATAACAGAGAACCTATGAAATAGACCCCGTAGAAGGAGATCACTGCATTCAAATAGGCAATACTCTCCTCACATCCCTCTGACATTCACTGCACGCTGAGAGGAAAACCGGGCTCCAACTTGCTGCGGAGCGCATATCAACGTAGAATCTAGCACAAACTTACTTCACCACCTCCATCGGAGGCAAAGTTTGTAAAACTGAATTGTGGGTGTGGTGAGGGGTGTATTTATAGGCATTTTGAGGTTTGGGAAACTTTGCCCCTCCTGGTAGGAATGTATATCCCATACGTCACTAGCTCATGGACTCTTGCTAATTACATGAAAGAAATAATGATCTATCTTTTTAAACAATAAAAATATTGTAGACTGTCCCTTTAATTATAGATATCCACAATCAGCAGCATTAGTGTGCAACTGGCACTGCAGATTAAATCAGTGGCTTTATCCGCTTGGGACCAGCTGTGCACCAGTCCCACACGGTATTTCTACTGTGTGTTTAACCCCATTGCAGGGGTTAAACACACAGTGCTGTAGGGTCGATAGTCATAAAATCGCATGCTCTAACGTATTAGAGCATATCACTTTTTTTTTATAATGGCCTATTAAGTTTAATATAAGACGACAGAGCCCTGGAAAA